>NC_041398.2:29034686-29334686 GCF_900747795.2 Erpetoichthys calabaricus
AAGCATTGGTCAACATTGACTTGTAGCATATAATAATCTTGTTTTTAGTCTTTGCCCTCACTGAAAAATTGATTTAATATTTTTTTCTCAGTCATTGTAAAAAAACTTCAAGCGCTCAATTTTATTAATATGTTGCTTTACCCCATGTATCATTTTGGGTGGAGTATTCCTTTAATGAGTGGCCATCTTAAATTTAGATGTGGTACAGGAACTAATCTTGAAAATATATTAAAACAAAACCACTTGGGTATAATTCTTAAGAACTGTCTTATTTTTGTTTATAGTAAACATGACCTGCAAATATGCAACTGAAGACCAGCAGCGTATTCATCTTACAGAGGACCCCCGTTATACTAAAAGTGATATGTTGATTAAATCGGAAAATCCAGAAGTACTACAGACGTACACAAAAAGTGTCCAAGACAGTAGAACCAAGGTTTTGAAGAGGGCCACCAAGTCAAAAGAACTAAAGATTCCTTCTAGAACTAATAGTACAAAGACAGTAAATGACAGTGTGTGCTATGAGAAGATATTTAAAAGGGGAAATGTTACTAAGCAGGAGCAGAGTATTCACACTAAAGAGACTAACCCCCAAAAGAGGCAATATCATGGCACACAATGTCCAAAAAGCTTCACATCTTCAAGTCTTCTTAAAAATCGCCAGTTATTTCAGTCATTGTTCTGTAGTGAATGTGGAAAGAATTTCAGAAGAAAACATGATCTTCAAAAACATGAGAGAGTTCACACAGGAGAGAGGCCGTACAGTTGTGAACAATGTGGCAAAAGTTTTACGCAAACAAGTCATCTTTACCAACACCGGAGACGCCATACTCCTGATAAGCTGTGTCCTCCTATTAAGATATATAACTGTACAGAATGTGGAATGAAGTTCACAAGTAAAAATGCATTTCAGCTGCATCAGAGAATACATACTAAAGCAAATATTTTCTCTTGTGCAGAATGTGGTAAGAAGTTCACAAGGGAACATGCTTTTCAAAAGCATCAGCAATTTCACACTGGAGAAAAAGCATTTATGATGGGGCAATATAAAAAGAAATTCACACAAAAGGGTCACCCTAATTATGAAAAATATCGGAGTACAGAGAACCCATGCACGCAAATTACAGATAAGTTGTACTGCTGTACAGAATGTGGAAAGACATTCACAGTGAAGTATACTTTTCACCAGCATCAGCGTATTCACACTGGAGAAAATCTGTTCTATTGTGCCGAATGTGGCAAAAAGTTTATTCGGAAACATGATTTTCAAAAACACCAGCGGGTGCACACTGGAGAGAGGCCCTATTGTTGTGAACAGTGTGGAAAGAAGTACAAACAAATAAGTCATCTGCGTCAACACCAGAGGTCTCACACAGGACAGTATTCAAACTGGTATACTATTGAGAGTGTGCACTGCTGCCGCGAATGTGGAAAGACTTTCACCTCAAAGAGCGGTATGCAAAATCACCAGAAATCCCATCGCAGCAAAGATTTGTTTTCCTGTAAAGACTGTGGAAAGGAGTTCAAGCTGAAGGCAAATTTCCAGAAACATCTAAAAGTTCATTTTGATGGAAAAGCCTATTATTGTAAAGACTGTGGAAAGACATTTGTACTGAAATCTGAGTTTCAGAAACACCAAAGAGTTCACAATATGGTGAAAGCACATTGCTGTGCTGAATGCGGGAGAAAATTTACAAGGAAATGTGAGCTTGAAAAACACAGTAGAATACATGATGAAGAGAAGCCTAGAAGAAGCAGTAGGACACGGGTTTAAAGAAATGAGCAAGTGATAGAAACTACATTAACGTCTTAAACTAAGACTTGTGGTAAGTGAAGCCTTTGATTACACTGGACAACCTTTTTTCAGAGTTTTGCTTCCTGAAATATTTTGGTGATTGTTAAAAACTGCTTCCAGCTGAACACTAAAATTATTGTGTACAATTTGGAGAAGCATTAAATTATCCTTTGTTGAATTTAGTGTTTTAATTGTTAATTGATGCTAACAAAGTTTTTCTGTTGATTTGAATTTTATACTCTGCGTCTGAAGATTCTAGTTTCAATGTCCAGCAACAGTTGTTCAGTATTGATGAATTTCCCTTGCCCTATTACTGCTTTTCCATTGTTTCACTCTCCTGGTGAGTCTTGTCACTATTTTTGTCACTGACTGCACCAAGATTAGCAGTGAAGAAGCCCAAGTGTGAATGTAAAAAATAAATCTTTAAGCTACATGCTTCACAAATCATGAAGTGCGACCTATATCTAGCTGGATATAATTTGATACTCTGTAGTTGCCGAGAAAATACTTAACATCCTTTAATGTTTTCCATTGAGATTTTCTCCAGCCCCACTTGCATATCTTTGCAGCTCTTGGATGTGTGGACTAACAAAAATGCCTTCCTTAATCTTGGCATCATTTTTTTGTGGAAACATCTGTCTCAGATATTAAAATCCTTCACCATACTTTTTTTCAGAAAAATGTTCTAAAAGTGTTCAAGGTGTAAAACTTTTGTTGTCCAGTATTGCCTTCATATGGTGGGCTTCTTTCTTTTCTACATATTCTTGGTAAAATGTTTCAAGCTAATTTTATAATAGAAAATGACAGAGGTGACACCTGCAGTATGTATGCATTTATGTTGGTAGATTGTGGAGGACCTCTTCATAGCCCAACTGACCTGGAAGAAATCCAACAAGAGCATAAAAGTATTTTAATTAATAGTTTATCAGCTGATGTGTTATATACTCGTCATGCATGCAGTTATTAAAATATGCTATAAAAACACAAATACTCAGAAGGACTCCAGTTCATTCCTCTTGTTTTAGTTAAATAAGAACATCAGAAATCTTGTAAGAGAAGTCGCCATGTAGTCCATTAAGTATGCTTGCTTAGCTAATAGCCATGTTGTTCTAGCATATAATTTTTAGTATGAGGTCCTGTGTAATTTTATATTACATGGCTTGGTAGTTGGCTGCAGTCTCCAAAGACCCTTTAGGTGAAAACCACTCCTAGTTTTAATTTGTTGAATGAACTTGCTGCTAATTTCCAACTGTTTGTCTGAGTGCTACCTCATACCTCTACAATGGTAAGCACTTCTTTCAACTTTTCTTTGGACACCTTAAATTTGACGATTATACTTTTTTGGTGGTTTTCTAAGACTGATGTATGTTCTATATTTTTGTTGTTGTGTATGTATTTCATATCTACTACCAAATGACAGTGACTTGTAGATCTCCATCCATTGTCTGAATGAGCATTTCCCTTTTGAGTGGCAGCAACATCAGCCACAGAGCAGGAAGCAACACTAGGTGGGACACCTAACCATTGCACTGAATATCTGGAGTATGTCCTGAATTGTTGTGAGAAAAAGGGACCAAGAGCTATGAGATGAACTAAAAGGTAAGGCAGAACTGTGGTGAGAAGACAGGCTAAGGTCAAAACCAGGGAATGAATTGTCAAAACCAAACTGGGAAATCAAAGTCAACAAAGCAAAAATAAAGAGTCTTTAAACAAAGGGAACCTGAACTTGGACTTTTGTGCCCCTTAAATTTAAAACCAAAGAAATTGATGAAAATACTGATCACACATGACCAAGAGGTCTTAGTAGTCAAACCAACCAGGTGACTTTCCGAGAGGGCAATATTACAAAATACAGTAGTGTCCAAAATGTGACCATCCATCCATCCATCCATTATGTAACCCGCTATATCCTAACTACAGGGTCACGGGGGCTCTGCTGGAGCAAATCCCAGCCAACACAGGGTGCAAGGCAGGGAACAAACCACGGGCAGGGCGCCAGCCCACCGCAGAAATATGACTATAAAAAGTTAAAATATATGTGTGTATATATATGTGTGTGTGTAGAGTTGTGAATAGTATGAAAATTATCTTAAAAAAAAAAATCTCAAGAATTATACTATCCATCATATGGTAAACTCTTTCTGAATCAGAACCTCTACATAATAAAACCAACATTTCAGGTTTTGTGTCAACTTGAAATAGTAAACAAGAGTCACGAAGACATTGGTTATTTTGGTGTCCCCTACCAATGAGGCTAGAAATGGAAATAAAACTTAAATCTATCTTCCATTTAAGGAAGCTAATATATCTGATAAAGGATAACTATTTTTTGTGTGCATTCCCTTTTAAATTGTGCGTTATTGATTTTTACCTCCCAATAATTCCTTATCTTTAGCTTGATCTGCATGATCCAACCGGCATGTTAGGCTTACTGGCTTATAGTTACCTGAATCGGTCTGATTATTCTTTTTTATGTAGTGGTATACTTGCTTGTTTCTAGTCCTTGGGAAGTTAACCACTGTGCAGTAATTTTTGAAAAATATGACTGACTGGCTTGGTGATTTGTTAGATGTCAGCCCATTTAATCTAAGCAGCACTTCTCTCTCTACAATTTCCAAATCTCTAAGTACCTCCTTATTAGTACTTTTGTGAGGTTATTTACTTCCTCACATGTGAAAACCTCAAAAATTCTGATATAGACCATTCACTGTTAAACAGCATATTTACGTTCACCAATTATGTTCCTAATGCTCTTCACATCTTCCTTGATTTCTTTTACTATTTAAATGCTGAAAATCTCTTAAGAGTCATATTTCACCATTTTTGTAGAATTTCTATCCAGCTGCCTGTTAACTTTCCTAATGTACTTTTCACTGTTGCTATAGTAAGCTCTATAGTGTGTGCTGAAATTATTTATAATGACATATTAAAGGAATTATATAATGGAATTATACTGGAATTATATAATTATATATTAAGCTTATCCCGCCTTTTTTTTTTTTTTTTAACTTTTTGATAAAATTCTTAAAGTGAGTTAACTGTTTTAGTTGTTGAATACATGTTCTGTTAAAACTCTTGAAATATTGTCAATGTCTTGAAGGTACATACTTGATAAGCACACTATTTCATTTGCTCATTAAGGATTCTTTCATTATTCATGGGTAAGTGTTCACAGTTAAAATTGTACTGATCATTATTTACAGATAAATCAAGCAAGGAATAAAGTGATGAATGTTTTACTTGTCTTTATAAAATGTATTTTGCAGAACAAAATTAACAGGTCAACCAGTGTGCAGTCTGACTGAAATTGACACCAATGCTGATTGAAGTAATAGCTATAATTCACTGACCATCTTAATATCCATTCATCCATTGTCTTCCGCTTATCCAAGATCAGGTCATGGGCGCAGCAGCTTGAGCAGAGATGCCCAGACTTCCCTCTCCCCATCCACTTCTTCTAGCTCTTCTGGGGGAATCCCGACGCGTTCCCAGGCCTGCCGGGAGACACCGGCCCTTCAGCATGTCCTGGGTCTTCCCCGGTGCCTCCACCCGGTTAGACATGCCCAGAACACCTCACCAGGGAGGTGTCCAGGAGGCATCCTGATCAGATGCCCGAGCCACCTCATCTGACTCCTCTCAATGCGGAGGAGCAGCGGCTCTACTCTGAGCTCCTCCCGGATGACTGAGCTTCTCACCCTATCTTTAAGGGAGAGCTCAGACACCCTGTGGAGGAAACTCATTTCAGCCGCTTGTATTCGCGATCTCGTTCTTTCGGTCACTACCCATAGCTCATGACCATAGGTGAGGGTAGGAACATAGATCGACTAGTAAATTGAGGGCTTTGCCTTACGGCTCAGCTCCTTTTTCACCACGACAGACCGATGCAGAGCCTACATTACTGTGGATGCCGCACCGATCCGCCTGTCGATCTCACACTCCATTCTTCCCTCACTCGTGAACAAGACCCCGAGATACTTGAACTCCTCCACTTGGTGCAGGATCTCACTCCCAACCCTGAGAGGGCACTCCACTCATTTCTGGCTGAGGACCATTGTCTCGGATTTGGAGGTGCTGATTCCCATCCCAGCCGCTTCACACTCAGCTGCGAACCGATCCAGAGAGAGCTGAAGATCATGGCCTGATGAAGCTAACAGGACAACATCATCTGCAAAAAGCAGTGACCCAATCCTGAGCCCACCAAACCGGACCCCCTCAACGTCCTGGCTGCGCCTACAAATTCCATCCCTAAAAGTTATGAACAGAATCGGTGACAAAGGGCAGCCCTGCGGAGTTCAACTCTCACTAGAAACAGGTACGACTGACTGCCGGCAATGTGGACCAAGCTCTGACACCGGTTGTACAGGGACTTGAACGTCCCTTATCAGGGGGTCCGGTACCCCATACTCTCGGAGTACTCCCCACAGCATTCCCCGAGGGACACGGTTGAATGCCTTTTCCAAGTCCACAAAACACATGTAGACTGGTTGGGCAAACTCTCATGCACCCTCCATGACCCTGCAGAGGGTGTAGAGCTGGTCCACTGTTCCACAACCAAGACGAAAACCACACTGTTCCTCCTGAATCCTAGGTTCAACTCCCGAGACGCTGGATGGGGGACCAGAATCTCCTCGAAGCCGTCCGAAAGTCGTTCTCCATGGTCTCCCCAAACTCCTCCCAGTTTTTGCCTCAGGAACCACCAAAGCCGCATTAATTTGTAGTAGTGGGGGACTGCGTTCGTGCTCTCCCCTGATAACCTTGATTCAAAAGACAGACTGAAAAAGCGTTTCAACTTTTCTTTGTGGAGTGAAAGTGGCATTTGGGTGACTGTGAAGCAGGAGCCAGTGAGGCAGCCTCAGCATTGGGAGCTTAAAGTCATAAATACAGAAGATCCAAAAGATTGTTTATTTATTTATATAAAAGAACCCCCCCCCCCATATAAAAATAATGATAAAAAAATATTTTAATAATCAATTTTATTTATTTCTTCCAACCCACCTGTGTATCATTGCTGCATTATTAATATTTTTAAGTTCTCTCACCTCCTTTGACAGCAGCGTGGAACAGCGAGTGATACGAACAGAATAAAGTGGAGAGAAGTGGAACTGAGTGCACTTTTTCTTTCTTTCTTTCTTTCATCCATCCTTTTTGTACAACTTAACTGATTTCAAGCTGCTTTATTTGCTGCCAAGTGGCAAGTTCCTGACACGGGTGAAAGGAGGAAAAGAAAAAGACGGGGAAAAGAGTGACCCCTGCTGGCAGAAAGGCAAAAGCTTGCAGCACTCAGTATTCCCAGGCGGTCTCCCATCCAAGTACTAATCGAGCCTGACCCTGCTTAGCTTCCGAGATTGGACGTATTCAAGGTGGTATGGCCGTAAACGAGAAGGGCAAGTTTTTCTGTCCCGATATAGGCAATGTTGGAAGCCCTCTTTACTAAACAACAGCCCAATCTTTTTTTTTTTTTTTCCTCCCTATCTTTCTTCCATTTTTATTCTTTCTTTTGAAATTTTCAGAATGATTTTTGAATTTGAATGTTCTTTATCCTTCATGCTGGTCCCCTTCTGTCGCCGACCAAATCCCGCCACCTCCGTTCTTCCCCGTGTATAGATTGAACAGCTGGATGTGATCTATCTGACGAGGAGCCTGCAACTTTGCAATGGGAGGCATCTTCCAGAAATAGCCGGTGTTCTAACGAAAAATCCTACTCATTGAAATGATCTACTCACTGATACTACGCATGTGCAGACCAAAATTACGCAACTGTTCGTCGATCTGTCCTACCTAGTGTTGAAGTTTGAGGTAAGTGTTACTGTATTTCAGTAATATGTACGCTTTTCTTAGCCTTACTACATTAATGCATTTATTACAGTTTACTGCATAGGTATTTACTGTCAATATTTTATAAGTTGTATATTTTGCATGTGTGACTTTTAATCTTGTACAGGCCATTGTATCCATGCACGAGTAATGACCGTCTTGTGAAATCTTTGCATCAGGCTGTCTCTCTTCCATCCATCCATCCATCCATTGTCTCCCGCTTATCCGAGGTCGGGTCGCGGGGGCAGCAGCTTGAGCAGAGATGCCTAGACTTCCTTCTCCCCGGCCACTTCTTCTAGCTCTTCCGGGAGAATCCCAAGGCGTTCCCAGGCCAGTCGAGAGACATAGTCCCTCCAACGTGTCCTGGGTCTTCCCCGGGGCCTCCTCCCGGTTAGACGTGCCTGGAACACCTCACCAGGGATTCGTCCAGGAGGCATCCTGATCAGATGCCCGAGCCACCTCATCTGACTCCTCCTGATGCGGAGGAGCAGCGGCTCTACTCTGAGCCCCTCCCGGATGACTGAGCTTCTCACCCTATCTTTAAGGGAAAGCCCAGACACCCTGCGGAGGAAACTCATTTCGGCCGCTTGTATTCGCAATCTCGTTCTTTCGGTCACTACCCATAGCTCATGACCATAGGTGAGGGTAGGAACATAGATTGACTGGTAAATTGAGAGCTTCGCCTTGTGGCTCAGCTCCTTTTTCACCACGACAGACTGATGCAACGCCCACATTACTGCGGATGCCGCACCGATCCGCCTGTCGATCTCACGCTCCATTCTTCCCTCACTCATGAACAAGACCCCGAGATACTTGAACTCCTCCACTTGGGGCAGGATCTCGCTACCAACCCTGAGAGGGCACTCCACCCTTTTCCGGCTGAGGACCATGGTCTCGGATTTGGAGGTGCTGATTCTCATCCCAGCCGCTTCACATTCGGCTGTGAACCGATCCAGAGAGAGCTGAAGATCACGGCCTGATGAAGCAAACAGGACAACATCATCTGCAAAAAGCAGTGACCCAATCCTGAGCCCACCAAACCGGACCCCCTCAACGCCCTGGCTGCGCCTAGAAATTCTGTCCATAAAAGTTATGAACAGAATCGGTGACAAAGGGCAGCCCTGGCGGAGTCCAACTCTCACTGGAAACGGGTTCGACTTACTGCCGACAATGCGGACCAGGCTCTGGCAACGATCGTACAGGGACCGAACAGCCCTTATCAAGGGGGCCGGTACCCCATACTCTTGGAGCACCCCCCACAGGATTCCCCGAGGGACACGGTCGAATGCCTTTTCCAAGTCCACAAAACACATGTAGACTGGTTGGGCAAACTCCCATGCACCCTCCAGGACCCTGCTAAGGGTATAGAGCTGGTCCACTGTTCCGCGACCAGGACGAAAACCACACTGTTCCTCCTGAATCCGAGGCTCGACTATCCGATGGACCCTCATCTCCAGGACCCCTGAATAGACTTTTCCAGGGAGGCTGAGGAGTGTGATCCCTCTGTAGTTGGAACACACCCTCCGATCCCCTTTCTTAAAGAGGGGGACCACCACCCCGGTCTGCCAATCCAGAGGCACTGTCCCTGATGTCCATGCGATGTTGCAGAGGCGTGTCAACCAAGACAGTCCTACAACATCCAGAGCCTTGAGGAACTCCGGGCGTATCTCATCCACCCCCGGGGCCCTGCCACCAAGTAGTTTTTTGACCACCTCGGTGACCTCAGTCCCAGAGATGGGGGAGCCCACCTCTGAGTCCCCAGGCTCTGCTTCCTCATTGGAAGGCATGTTAATGGGATTGAGGAGGTCTTCGAAGTACTCCCCCCACCGACCCACAACGTCCCGAGTTGAGGTCAGCAGCGCACCATCCCCACCATATACAGTGTTGACACTGCACTGCTTCCCCTTCCTGAGACGCCGGATGGTGGACCAGAATCTCCTCGAAGCCGTCCGAAAGTCGTTCTCCATGGCCTCCCCAAACTCCTCCCATGCCCGAGTTTTTGCCTCAGCAACCACCAAAGCCGCATTCCGCTTGGCCTGCCGGTACCTATCAGCTGCCTCCAGGGTCCCACAGGACAAAAGGGTCCTGTAGGACTCCTTCTTTAGCTTGACGCATCCTTCACCGCCGGTGTCCACCAACGGGTTCGGGGATTGCCGCCACGACAGGCACCGACCACCTTACGGCCACAGCTCCTGTCAGCTGCCTCAAAAATAGAGGCATGGAACATGGCCCATTCGGACTCAATGTCCCCCACCTCCCTCAGGATGTGGTCGAAGTTCTGCCGGAGGTGGGAGTTGAAGCTACTTCTGACAGGGGGCTCTGCCAGACGTTCCCAGCAGACACTCACAACACGTTTGGGCCTACAACGCCTGACCGGGATCCTCCCCCACCATCGAAGCCAACTCACCACCAGGTGGTGATCAGTTGATAGCTCCGCCCCTCTCTTCACCCGAGTGTCCAAGACATGTGGCCGCAAGTCCGACGACACAACCACAAAGTCGATCATCGAACTGAGGCCTAGGGTGTCCTGGTGCCAAGTGCACATATGAACACCCCTATGCTTGAACATGGTGTTCGTTTTGGACAATCCGTGACAAGCACAGAAGTCCAATAACAAAACACCGCTCGGGTTCAGATCGGGGGGGCCATTCCTCCCAATCACGCCCTTTCAGGTCTCACTGTCATTGCCCACGTGAGCATTGAAGTCTCCCAGCAGAACGAGAGAGTCCCCAGAAGGTATGCCCTCTAGCACCCCCTCCAGGGACTCCAAAAAGGGTGGGTACTCCGAACTGCTGTTCGGTGCATACGCACAAACAACAGTTAGGACCCGTCCCCCCACCCGAAGGCGAAGGGAGGCTACCCTCTCGTCCACCGGAGTAAACCCCAATGTACAGGCTCCAAGTCGGGGGGCAGTAAGTATACCCACACCCGCTCGCCGCCTCTCACCAGGGGCAACTCCAGAGTGGTACAGAGTCCAGCCCCTCTCAAGGAGATTGGTTCCAGAGTCCAAGCTGTGCGTCGAGGTGAGTCCGACTATATCTAGCCGGAACCTCTCAACTTCGCGCACAAGCTCAGGCTCCTTCCCCTTCAGAGAGGTGACGTTCCACGTCCCAAGAGCCAGCTTCTGTAGCCGAGGATCGGACCGCCAAGGTCCCCGCCTTCGGCCACCACCCAACTCACACTGCACCCAACCTCCTTGGACCCTCCCATAGGTGGTGAGCCCATGGGAAGGGGGACCCACGTTGCCTCTTCGGGCTGTGCCCGGCCGAGCCCCATGGGTGCAGGCCCGGCCACCAGGTGCTCGCCATTGAGCCCCACCTCCAGGCCTGGCTCCAGAGTGGGGCCCCGGTGACCCGCGTCCGGGCAAGGGAAAACACCGTCCAAAATTGTTTTCCATCATAGGAGGTTTGTTTAACCGCTCTTTGTCTCATCCCTCACCTAGGACCAGTTTGCCTTGGGTGGCCCTACCAGGGGCATAAAGCCCCGGACAACAGAGCTCCTAGGATCATTGGGACATGCAAACCCCTCCACCACGGTAAGGTGGCAGTTAAAGGAGGGGCATTAAATGATGCATATAGAATAAATTGAGAAATGTTAACATTTCTACAAATTTGATAGATGACTTCTAAATACAACATGTTAAATGATGACATGGTATAACGTTATAAGTTTAATGTTACGACTTACAATAAACGGATGGGTGTAACATATACGGTGTATATACCATTCATGGCAAGTAATCTGTTGCTTTTGTTGACATAGTGTGTAATAAATAAACTGTTAATTTAATGTGCTAATTCGAACTTGTTTATTTTGCTTTTTTAAGCTATGGAAAAAAAGTGGGAAGAAATTTTCAACTTTTTGTCTGCGGGATCATACCCTGATGGGTATCATAAGTCTCAGAGACAAGGCCTCAGGAGATATTCCTCCAAATTCACTCTGAAAGGTTAGTATAATACACACTATATATCTGATGTTCTATGAATTTAATTCTGGCATTAAATAAGTATTACTTTCAATCTAGAAGGGGAACTCTTCCTTGGAAGTAGGAGGGTCATCAAGACCAAAAAGGAGGCAAGGGAGCTGTTCAAGGAGTTCCACACCTCTCCTATTGGCGGGCACACAGGTGTATTGAAAACCCGCACTGCCATGTGCTCCAGATTTTACTGGCTTGGCATGTCTGTTGATGTTGACAACTGGGTATGTTTTTTCCATATAATTGTTTTTTGAAATAAAAATAATAATTATTTTAAATAACTAAAATATTGTGTATGGTTTTTACTTTGATTATTTTCATGTTAAAGGTTTTAGATTGTGACAAATGCCAAAAGGTTGGCAAACCTTTGACTGTTGCTCAGCCACTCCAGTGTATTAAGGTAAATGTGTAATAGTAGACAAAAAAAATCTCACAATTTACTTTGGGGCCCTCATTGACTCTTTTGTGCAGCAACATAAGTAATCCATTTGCTATTGAGCAATGTTTGTTAGTTTTAATGATTTATTTATTTACATTTTGAGAAATTGCTTGTCTAAAAGGTGTCTGCTGTCTGGGACCTTATTGGAATTGACCTGACGGGCCCATTGCCAAAAACATCAGAAGGCCACCAATACATTTTGACTGCCACTGATTACTTTTCAAAGTGGGTCGAAGCATATCCATTAAAAACAAAATCTGCTGGAGAGGTTGAACGGTATCTGTGCTCCATAATATATAGGCATGGATGCCCCAAACGAATCCTGTCTGACCAAGGCAGGGAATTTGTTAATGAAGTAAGCTTTTATTTTATATTCACAGTAATAATTATTAATACTCTCTATGTACTGTATCTGTCTATGTATCAGAATAAAATAATTACTGTTACTTTTCTTGCTATTCTTAAGCTAAACCAGAAGCTGTGTCAGGTGCTAGTGGTTGAGAGGAGTGTGACTGCAGCCTATCATCCCCAGACAAACGGTCTGGATGAGAAAACTAACGATAACATTAAACGGTAAGTATTATTTGAAGGTTCCCTAGGGTACATTTATTTACAATATTTAATTTTTTTAGTAATCATGCTTGCGTTTTAGAGCCCTAAGGAAATTAGTCAACGACCAGCAGAACAACTGGGACTTGTTTCTGGACGCCACACTTTTTTCATTGAGGTCCAAAATTCACACTACAACAAGGCACTCCCCATTTCTACTTATGTATGGGAGAGAAGCAATGTTCCCCTCAGAGGTTCCAGTTGACTTGCCGGTGAGTGTTTACTTACAGCTCTGTGTGTAAATTTATATTATTATATATTATGAATAATGAAGATTTGATGCCACATCATATAAATATAAATGATGAAATAATTCACTTATTTGCAGTTATTTATTGTGCTAGTTCATAGAGGAATTGCTTAGCATGCCTATGACATTTCCATGATTAGTGGTTACATCCTGGTATTTCAGTTTTCTCCCACAGCCTAAAGACTTGGATGTTAGGTGAACTGAAGATGTGAAATTGTTCATGTATGTCTTGTGTGTTACTCAGACTCTGTCGGTGACCTTGACTTCAGGAAGCAGTGATTAGCAGTAGTGTGTGTGGTTTAACAATAACTGTTGCGTAGTTGTTCTGTTGTATTTGCCATGCTTTTGGCCCTGTTATGTGTAGATTACTGTTTCTTCAACAGATGTACCAGTTTTATATTTATTTCTTTTTATTAAAAAATAAATTACTTATGGTTAATCTCTAAGTTGCCATATTGTTACATTTGCACTTTTAATTGTAGCTCACCACCATTATTCTTCCTGAGAAGAATAGTTACGTAGAATTTTTAAATCAGAAAAATCAAAAAATGGAGTCTGTTAGAAAAACAGCTGATGAGAACTTAGAAAAGTCTCAGCAAAAACAAAGGGATGCATGTGACAGGAAAGCTCAGAAGAAGTACAGAAATGTGGTGTACAGTCCTGGGGCCTCATGTATAAACGGTGCGTACGCACAGAAATGTTGCGTACGAACCTTTCCACGCTCAAATCGCGATGTATAAAACCTAAACTTGGCGTAAAGCCACGCACATTTCCACGGTAACTCATTCCTTGGCGTACGCAATTTATCCGCCCGGTTTTGCAGACTGGCGGCACCCAGCGTCAAAGCAGTGCTACTGTTCCTGTGTGATTACTCTTTCTTTCTTAGACCCACATTCCTGGCGCGGCTTTATAAGTACACTGAAATTAACTGCATATTGTTTATTAGTGTAATGCATCTGATTGTAATTAACCTGTAGCAATATAATGGTCCAGGGAATAGTCATAGTATTCCAAATACCATAACTGCTTTAGCGTTGTAACTCTCACTGCATGTTCTTTCAGCTGATCCCGTTAATGGTTGCCACAGCAGATCATTTTTTTCCACATTACTCTCACTGCACCACTCGGAGTATTTATATCACTGTATCTGAGTGGGAAATCACAGCAGCAGCTGATTGGAAAGAGAATTATCGGTACACAGCATGAAGCAGATGCTGCCTGAGCCACAGCAAACGCTTTAGTCCCTGTACGGACTTCGCGGTTTAGAAAGAGTTTCATCCCAAGAACTCTAAACACACTAAATCAGTCCATCAAGTGCTCCTTGTAGAAATATTTGGACTTATAAGTACAATTACCCCACTGTAAACTTGCACTACAGTTATAATATTGCACAACCTGCACCACTTTATAAAGCGCGTATTTACATGTGATGACGGTATTCATTTCTAAGACGAAATGCAGCAAAACATGTTGATTATATTATACAGATAAAACTTTAGGCGGCACGGTGGCGCAGTGGGTAGCGCTGCTGCCTCGCAGTTGGGAGATCTGGGTTCGATTCCCGGGTCCTCCCTGCGTGGAGTTTGCATGTTCTCCCCGTGTCTGTGTGGGTTTCCTCCGGGCACTCCGGTTTCCTCCCACATTCCAAAGACATGCAGGTTAGGTGGATTGGTGATTCTAAATTGGCCCTAGTGTGTGCTTGGTGTGTGGGTGTGTTTGTGTGTGTCCTGCGGTGGGTTGGCACCCTGCCCAGGATTGTTCCCTGCCTTGTGCCCTGTGTTGGCTGGGATTGGCTCCAGCAGACCCCCGTGACCCTGTGTTCGGATTCAGCGGGTTGGAAAATGGATGGATGGATGGATAAAACTTTAACTTCATTTAAATAATCTGTATTGTTTATAATTAAACATGTGAGGACACGGTGCCTTGCGCTAGCTAGTTCAGTAATTGTTCCTGCCTTGCGCTGTATTCTTGCTGGTGCTGACGCGACACTGGAAAGATAGACGGATATAATAATTAAACACGTACTACTAAGATATTTCAATGTTCCTTAAAAGTTTTGAAGAATCGAAGTTCTAAGCTTACAGATGGCTTCACGTCTATTACATAGCTTATTGTGTGGCGATTGAGTTTTTGGAGAAAGAAAAGGACAGGAATTGGAGGTTAGTACGTTTGAAAGAGACAGTACTGCTGTGATAAATTATTTAATTGAAGGTTGCGCATGGCGCAGCAAGCCTCTTGCGTGAGACATGAACAAGCACTGCGCCACCATGTTCCCATGTTTAATAACATGCTTTCATTCCTATCATCATGAAAAAGATATCACGTATACATCTCAGTATTTTAATTAAAGTGGAAATTTCGAGATTAAAGGTGACATTTCGTGCTTTTTTCCCCACTGTGTGCCTTTTTTTTGTCTGTACCCTAATAAGCTTTCATATGACACTCAGACGGTGGGCTACGACTCGCTTTTTCACGGCGACTTTGATATGTGATTTCTTTTTTATTTCGGGCACTGTGCGACTTTGTGAAGTTGAGCCTTCGAGTTTCTCCGACACTCTGTCACTCGATCAGCTTCCTTTTGTTGATTATACCACTGTTTAAACCAACAAATAGTACGTTTTTCCTTTGCCTCCACTTGGTATTCGCTGAAATTCTTATATTTTCTCCCGTGCTTTTCCCATTGTCTTTTCACAGAAGGCTATTTATATTGATTTGCATATTCAAAGAGGCGTAATTCTGGGAGGAGTTGGGGCGGGACAGAAGGCGTGTGCACGTGCGTTACTTTTCACGCAAATCGGGATTTATGTAGTAGAAGAACGTGAAAGTATGCGTGCGCACAGATTCCTGCATCTGGATTTTTCTGTGCGTACGCACAATCCCGCTTTTGTGCTTACGCCATGTTATAGTGTGAGTTCTACGCACGGCGTTATACATGAGGCCCCTGGTGATGAGGTTCTGCTTCTCAACATGAGGAAACGTGGGAGAAAAGGAGGAAGAATGGAGCCAGATTTCTCAGGGCTGTACATTATAGTGTCCATTAGTCGTAAAGTAGTTACCCTAAAAAATTGAGGGAATGACTTTGAAAAACATGTACAATACCAGCCACCTCAAGCCCTACAGAAGAGGCCAGTGCACAGATTCAGTTGTTTCTATCCTGGAATCTGAAGTGAGGAAGACAGAAACTGATCAGCAGGATGCAGCAGTTTCTTCAGAAAAAAAAACAAGTTCCTTCACGGCCTTCAGTCATCTGTTTTGCATCAACCAAAAAAGAGGAAACATTGCATGCCTCCAAAGAGGTTAAATCATGTGCTGAGTCAATACTGAAGATCCAGACAGATGCCACAAACACATAAGACGAAGGTCCTAACTTGAACGTTCTTGTTGCCAGTTTGGCACCAGTTCTTTCTTTGCATGATGTTGACCTTTTGGCCGTTCTGTCCAATTGGTCATTTGTTGCCGGTTTGGCCCCGGTTCTTATTTTACATGATGTTGGCCTGTTGGCTGAATGTGAAGTTTAGGGGCTGTACAAACTACCCTAAATAACTGAAAAACATTTAGCATAATTCATGAGGCGACAAATTATTATAAATAAAAAAAATTGCAGTCTTAAAATTTTAAAACTGCAAAACTTTTAAATTGACTTGTATAAGGAGGAAAATTTTGAAGGGATGTTATCTTTATGAATTTGGTTAGAATGAACTAAAATAATCCCATACATACATTGGGTACGGAAAGTATTCAGACCCCCTTCAATTTTTCACTCTTTGTTATATTGCAGCCATTTGCTAAAATCATTTAAATTAATTTTTTTCCTCATTAATGTACACACAGCACCCCATATTGACAGACAAAAAAAAGAATTTTTGAAATTGTTGCAGATTTATTAAAAAAGAAAAACTGAAATATCACATGGTCCTAAGTATTCAGACCCTTTGCTGTGACACTCATATATTTAACTCAGGTGCTTTCCATTTCTTCTGATCATCCTTGAGATCACCTTCATTTGAGTCCAGCTGTGTTTGATGATACTGATTGGACTTGATTAGGAAAGCCACACATCTGTCTACATAAGACCTTACAGCTCACAATGCATGTCAGACCAAATGAGAATCATGAGGTCAAAGGAACTGCCTGAAGAGCTCAGAGACAGAATTGTGGCAAGGCACAGATCTGGCCAAGGTTACAAAAAAATGGAAGACGTTTGGGACGACCAGAACCCTTCCTAGAGCTGGCCGTCCAGCCAAGCTGAGCTACCGGGGGAGAAGAGCCTTGGTGAGAGAGGTAAAGAAGAACCCAAAGATCACTTTGGCTGAGCTCCAGAGATGCAGTCAGGAGATGGGAGAAAGTTGTAGAAAGTCAACCATCACTGCAGCCCTCCACCAGTCAGGGCTTTATGGCAGAGTGGCCTGTCGGAAGCCTCTCCTCAGTGCAAGACACATGACAGCCCGCATGGAGTTTGCTAAAAGACACCTGAAGGACTCTGAGATGGTGAGAAATAAGATTCTCTGGTCTGATGAGACCAAGATAGAACTTTTTGGCCTTAATTCTAAGCGGTATGTGTGGAGACAACCAGGCACTGCTCATCACTTGTCCAATACAGTCCCCACAGTGAAGCATGGCGGTGGCAGCATCACGCTGTGGGGGTGTTTTTCAGCTGCAGGGACAGGATGACTGGTTGCAATCGAGGGAAAGATGAATGCGGCCAAGTACAGGGATATCCTGGACAAAAACCTTCTCCAGAGTGCTAAGGACCTCAGACTGGGCCGAAGGTTTACCTTCCAACAAGACAATGACCCTAAGCACATAGCTAAAATAACGAAGGAGTGGCTTCACAACAACTCTGTGACTGTTCTTGAATGGCCCAGCCAGAGCCCTGACTTAAACCCAATTGAGCATCTCTGGAGAGACCTAAAAATGGCTGTCCACCAACGTTTACCATCCAACCTGACAGAACTGGAGAGGATCTGCAAGGAGGAATGGCAGAGGATCCCCAAATCCAGGTATGAAAAACTTGTTGCATCTTTCCCAAGAAGACTCATGGCTGTATTAGCTCAAAAGGGGGCTTCTACTAAATACTGAGCAAAGGGTCTGAATACTTAGGACCATGTGATATTTCAGTTTTTCTTTTTTAATAAATCTGCAACAATTTCAAAAATTCTTTTTTTTTTGTCTGTCAATATGGGGTGCTGTGTGTACATTAATGAGGAAAAAAATAAATTTAAATGATTTTAGCAAATGGTTGCAATAAAACAAAGAGTGAAAAATTGAAGGGGGTCTGAATACTTTCCGTACCCACTGTAAATCTATCTAAATAGGTAAAGTGTTCCAAAACTCAAACGCTTTTGGCCCCAATCATTTCTGATTAGGGTTACTCAGCCTGTTTCATACAAACAGGATAAAAGGTCAATCAATCCTTACATGTCCATCCCCTGTACATCATTGCTTTTTCAAGACTACAAGAGCCCGTTGGCCATCTTCAACTGTTCACAGATTACGGTAAAACCATACATACAAATATATATTTATTTATTTCCAGTCATGAAGCTGTGGGCTGCAAGAGATCATGGGCAGGTGGAAGCAGTTGTGGGACCATACAAGCTTTATGACACTTCCTTCAGGACACTGCAAGGAACTAATTGGCTTGCTGATGAGGTTGGAGTGAAACACTGTTATTACTGTTAACCAAATTTATTTTCTGCTTTTAATTAACTCAATTTAATTTTTATTCAATACAGGTCATTGATGCATATCTCCATCATGTTATAAAGAAACAGGCAAGAAAGATTTTCAGTTGGAGAGCTGTTTATTGCCAGTTAATTCTGTTTATGTTAATACTCGTGTTAATTTTTAACAGAAACCTGTACACCTGCTGTCAGCAGTGGTTTCAAGTTTGTTATTTGCTGGACAGTACAGACATGGGATGAAGGTAATACATGTATAAGGTGGCAAGTAATACATACATCATTTAGAACTAATAGTAATTTCCACTAAAACCTTTCAAACAGATGAAACTGCCAGATGAGGACATTTGGCTATGTTCAGTGAATTTTGGGGTTCACTGGATGCTTCTGGTACATTGTTTTTGGTTATTTTTGCATGTTTTCATTTAATTATGTTGTAGAAGAGGAGCAAAATATTTCAAAGTACAGTTAATGTTGTTTGTGTATGTGCAACATTTTAGATTGTCACCATGTCAGAGAAGGTCATCCGTCTCAATGATCCAGAGGGAAAGGAAGGCCGCTATGATCGAAAGATTCAACGTAGCTGGAGGTAACAAAACTTACGAAGAGAGTCTGGCTCACAATTGTTGCCAGTTTTCCTTTTTAGCAGACTGTATTCTGTATCTGTGTTGAACAACAGATACTTTCTAAGACTTTAAAGGATATGATGATGGGGGTGAATGGCAGTTCCAGACATTGGAGCACAACAAGCAGAAAGACTCCCACAGTTGTGGAGTTCTGCTATTGAAGGGAATTATAAGCCTCTCTTTATGATTTGAGGTTTTTAACTAAAGCTGATCAAACACACATTTCAAAAATGTTGAAGGGTTGATTCATGTAATAATGTGTAATCACTATATTACAAAATCGTAATGGTAACAGTTTTAAGGTCTTGTTCTTAAATTAAATCAGTTAACTTGTTTGTATTACGTGTGAGCAGTTAAACTAGTCATGAGTCTACAGATATTCAGGACATTATGTTTAGGAAAGATAATTCAAGGGTTCTTTTACAGTTTGCAGAGAACTACCTCGCGGCACGATGGCGCAGTGGGTAGCGCTGCTGCCTTGCAGTTGGGAGATCTGGGGACCTGGGTTCGCTTCCTGGGTCCTCCCTGCGTGGAGTTTGCATGTTCTCCCCGTGTCTGCGTTTGTTTCCTCCGGGCGCTCCTGTTTCCTCCCACAGTCCAAAGACATGCAGGTTAGGTGGATTGGCGATTCTAAATTGGCCCTAGTGTGTGCTTGGTGTGTGGGTGTGTTTGTGTGTGTCCTGCGGTGGGTTGGCACCCTGCCCGGGATTGGTTCCTGCCTTGTGCCCTATGTTGGCTGGGATTGGCTCCAGCAGACCCCCATGACCCTGTGTTTGGATTCAGCGGGTTGGAAAATGGATGGATGGATGGAGAACTACCTCACAAAAGGAGGGCTAATGGATGTGTTAACCAGTGAGTCTGCCATGAGAACTGCAAGGCTGGACATCACCTGTGCTCTCCTTGAATACAGAGGTAATACAATGATATGATTCACATACAGTAATATATTTTATCATACAGCTCATAAGGATTCTTCTACAAAAGTTCTGTTAATGTGAAAGGAGCATCCCAATGTTCTAAGGTCCAATACTTGTTTGTAATGATATCTGATTAACATCTTTGATATTGCATTTTGATAAACCTAACATGATGCAACACACTTTCAAATTTTAAGTTAGGTTTGCTTGAAGAATTATTTTGTCAGAAGCCACAAATATTAGCATACTAGCAATAAAATAATTGAAAGGAAATATTGAGTGAAGATTATTTTCTTATTTTGAATAACAGCAGTATGTTACACCTAACACTACTATTGCTTTTTCAAAATACTGAAAATTTAATCAAATGACTGATGTTAAAGCTTGTATACTAATGAGAACAACTGATTATAGGCAATGCAGAGGATCATTGCTTGGTTTGTTCCGTGCTGGAAGATGATCCCAACAAAAGCACAATTGAAATGGTAACAATATTTCAACATGTACCATCCACAATAATATAATATCCTACTATGCTCATTTTCACTCTTCATAATTTTGTTCTTGGGGTCTAGTAATATAACTTAACAAGTAACATTAACTGCTTCTACACCTGCTTGGGCGTATCGGACCAAATAGTTAATTGAATCAGTCATTATTATTAGATAGATAGATACTTTATTAATCCCAGGGGGAAATTCACATTACTGTTTCCATGTTCAGACTAATCATTATGTTTTATTTTTCAGGTACAGTGTGATATGTGCAGTTGCTGGGCACATTTTGAATGTGCAAAATACAATGAAAAAATTGAAATAGCATGTTTGTAAAAAAATGTATAGATAAATAAGTATTGTTCTTTATTGTTGGAGTGTTTTATTGTTTATTAATGTATGTAAATTAAAGCCTTTCTATTCTTCCTATGATGTGCTATTGTTTTATTTGAAATGCCCTCAAATAAGGTGCTTTATACACCTTAAAAGTTTCACCTCATATATTCAATAGAAAATATTACACATACGTTATAATGGTGTATGTAATATAGTTGTTTATTTTGTTATACTATACTGTATATAATGTGTCAGCTTTGCAGTATATTTCAGTCCTTGGAAATGCGTTACTGATGTACCCATATGCATTATGAAGGTAGGATGTTTAGTTAGTGTTATTTACCCCATTGAGATGATCTACCCATGTGTATAATAAAGGTAGGATGTTTCGATAAGGTAGCACCAATCGATAGATACATGTCGAAATAAACTACAGTAGGATACTTCGACAAAGTAGGATAAATCGTCACAACACCAGCAACCTCGTGTCCTTCCTAATGTGGAATCCCACAGTGGCAAAGGGCAAGCACTGGCTCTCGTCTCGGACGTGTACGCAGCGCTGCCCCAGATCTCACAGCGGCCTCGGCACAGGCCTTCCCGAGGGTGCTTTGCTGCTGTGCACGAGCGCCCATGCCGAGGGGTTCTTTCCCTCTCTCTCTGGAGCACAGGGTCGCTTTCCTCTTTCGCCGCTTTGCCTCCTTCCACCTGTCCAAGCTGTTGGGCGGCTGTTTCTCATTCAGCGTCCCGCCCAGTCTCTTCCTCTTCTGTTTCTCTGCCAGCCAATAAGCTCCCGAGATGGGTGGTTGGTTTGCATAAGAGCGAGGTGCACCTTGGGTTTGCTGGTGAAACCTGTCTAATCAAGGTGGTGAGGTCGGTGCAACCCCATCATCCGGGTCACGGAGCACACTGGCGTCAGGTCAGCTGCTAGGTCGTCCACGTATGCTCCCGAGGCAGTTGGAGCCCGAAGGACCAAGGAGGGGGGGGTGCACGCCTCGCACCTGCGAGCAATGAAGTCGTGGAAGAGGGAGGTAGAGCCCCAGGCTGTACAACTCATACTTACCTGGCAGGGAAGATAGCATAGGTTCTTTTCTGTCAGGTGTAGGGAGTGCCCCATGGCCTCCTATCCAGAGAGGTAGGTTGGCATGTCCACCACCCTGTTTTCTGCTTCCCTTGGTGTGTGGCGAATTATAATTGCACAGAAAGAAGATGGCGGAAGCAATTGATCGTGGCTGAATGGAAATGGAAAACAAGAAGATCTACCTGAACCTGGTGGTGGTGAGAGACCTGTATCACGGATATCTCTCAATGGAAGGGAGAGGAAGAACGTGGTTCGTGTTGAGTTGAAAGAAGAACAGATGGATTGTGGGGAATTTAGCAAGGAGGTACTACAAAAAATGTTGAGATTCACTCCGACTTAGAGTTTCTTTTTGCCTTCCCTGGGAAAACTACCTTTGAAATGGTTTTTAAGAATAGGAGTTTGACAAGTGTGTCAGAAATGTACAGAAAGAAAATGAGGTGAATCAGAACTTGAAAAGGTTTTTGATATCTAGTCTGTCACTCAGAGGTAATAAGAAAATCAGTGTAATTATGTATAGTGAGAAGGTAAAAATACAAGATATCTACTTGGTTATTGCAAAGTTAAAACTAGCATGCAAATGACAGATGAGGATGGGATTAAAAATGGTCTGTATAAGTTTGATGTAGTCCTGAAGCGGGAGAGTGAAACAGGGTCGTACACATACCTCCGGTTATACAAATTCGTGTTGTAAGAGGACATGTCTTTTACCCTGGCCAACCCCAAGTATGTAGGAGGTGTGGTAAAGAGGGTCATGAGGTGATTGTAATACAATTTAAATGCAGAAATTGCAGTCTAAGAGGAGGGACACAGCACAAGACCAATAATATGCAATTTATGTGGACAGGAGGCACATGCCTTTAAGGATTGTCCTGTCTCCTACACCAATGTTGTAAACACAAATATGAGAGACAGAGTTATTGCAGTCTTACATGAAGAATCAGAAGAAGAAAAGGAAGAAGTGCAGAGCAAAGAAACACAAGTGAATAACTTGAAAACATGAAAAAATAGAGGGCCTAAGTCTGGAAGATAGGGGTGAGAAGATTAGAAGGAAAAGAAGTGAGGAAAGATGGAGTGTGATATTTTTACACTTAAAGAAGAATGGAGCAGTGTTCACAAAACACACTTTTCCATACTGAAGAGATCATGGAGATTTTAGATGGATCTGCACTTTTATGCCAATCACCTCAGCATGTGCAAACAGAACGCACAGGGCAGGTCGATAGGAAAGAAAACATGGGGATGACTCAAGTCAACCCAATGTTACAAAAGAAAAAGGGGCCCAGCCCTGTTGTCACCAGGTAACACTGGAAAGGGTGACGAAGGGGATGAAAAAGGCCAGGAATGGAGCACAAATCCCTCCTATCTGGAATCCAGAGACATGGAAGGGTTTCTCACAACTACAGGGATGAAAGGAGTGGCAAACAGAGAAAAGCAGCCAAAAAGGCATAGAAGAATGTAACAGCAGCAAATAGAGGAAAAATAGAAGGTGAGGTAGAACAAAATACCGGGAAGAAAAAATAAAAGTAACAAACGTAAGGAGTATTAAGAGAAAGGAGAGGAGGAGAATAGTTCTCCTTTCTGAAGGATATCCCTGCCGCTATTGTTTACAAGAGAGTGTAGTTTACCACATGAAATATCATATAAATGATATGAGGAGGATTGGGAAGAAGGCATGGCGCTTTTTTCGGGAACAAACAAAAATAAAAATGCTGGTCCTGGGATTCTAATAAAGAATCGAGAGATAGAAGAAAAAAAAATGAAGAAATAGTAAAAGGGAGAATAATGAAGTTAAATTGGGGAAGGGAAAGAACAGGATTAAGTTTAATAAATATATATGCACCAACAATCCCAGTTCAAAGAATGGAGACTCTAGAGATTTTAGAATGAATAATGGTAAATGAAAATAACCTAATTGTGGTGGGGGACTTTAATTGCTCAAATGAGCAAGAAAAAGACAAGCAAATAGAATGAACCTCCAAAAACTTAAGGGAAATTGTCAAGGATTTTCAAATGGTAGATGTGTACCAGAAAGTAAAAGGTGAAGAAAAAGGGTATACCTGGAGAGGGGCAGGAGAGAAAACTTCACGGATAGACGGTTTTTAAAATCGATAAAACTATGAAGCAAAGGAGTGTTTGCAGCCAGTTTTTTTTCAAGATCATAGCATGGTGGCAGTGGAATTTGAAACCGGGAGTAAAGAAGTAGTAAGAGATATTGTATGGAATCTGAATGTGAAATTGTTAGAAGATAAAAGAAGAGTATGAGAAATATTATAAAAGGTGGACAACCCTAAAAAGGAATGGTGCGGGACCCAGAAAGAATGGTGGGAGATGATGAAGGAAACACAAGGGAGTTTTTTCAAAACAAGGGCAAAGGGTGAGGAAAGAGAAAGAACAAACAAAAAAAATTGCAGGAAAGACTTAATACAAGGATTAGAAAAGTGTAGAAAAAGAAGAAAAGGTCAAATTTCAGAGTAGAGTTCAAGAAGAAGGAGAGAAGTGCTCTCGATACTTCTTTAAGAAAGTAAAGGAGAGGAGGAAAAAGGCCAAAATAGTAGAATAGACAAAGATGGAAATAGTAAAAAAGAGAAAATAAAGAAATAAAGGAAATGGTTCTGACTTATTATAGAGAAATTTATAGAGAGAAAGAAATCAACAAGGAGGAGATTGACCAAATGACAAAAATGATTGACCAAGGATTTGCAGAAAAACAAAAACAAAGCTTGTGTTGAGAAATAGAAATGGAAGAAGTGGAGTCAGCTGTAAAAAATGTGCAGCAGAGGGAAAACTCCAGGGAAAGACGGTTTGCCTATAGAATTTTATTTGGAATATAATAAGAAATGACATGCTTAGTTTGTTCATAGAAATTTTAAAAGACAAAGAAATGACAGAAACAATGAAAAGAGAAATAATTACGCTCATTCCAAAACAGGAGGAAACAAAAAATAAAAGACTGAAGACCAATTACACTGCTGTCAGGACTACAAGATATTGACAAGAGTGTTGGCAAATAGATTGAAAACAAATATTGAGAGTGTAATAAAAGAAGAACAGGCATGTGTGGTACAGGGGAGAAGTGCAGCAGTTAACTTGTGTGTCTTAAGAGACTTAATTTTATGAGAGAGAGAGAAACTTGGATGTTGGAATAATAAATTTAGATCTGGAGAAAGCATTTGACAGAATTGCTCATAAATATATGTCGCAGATACTCCAAAAAATGGGAGTTCCCGAAGGTTTCTTGGACTGGATAAAAGTGATTTATAAAGATCTAAGAAGTCAGATAAAAGTAAATAAATTAACAGAGGAGATAAAGGTGAAATGTGGAGTAACACAGGGGTGCCCGTTGTCAGCAGTGTTGATTATTCTGTGTATAGAACCCTTAATAAAATCAGAAGTGACATAAATAGAAGAGGAGTTAAAGTACCAGGAAGTGGGGGACAACAAATAAAGGTGTTGGCATATATGGACGACATAACAATAGTAAGAGATACATGGAGTATAAATAGAGTAATAGAACATACAGAAGTGTTCTGTAGGGGGTCAGATTCAACTTTAAATTTAAATAAAAGTGAATGCGTCCTCTGGGGGAAATGGAATGAAAAACCACTAGGAAGAATAAGGTTAGCAAATATGGTGAAAGGATTGAGGATAAGATTTGGGGACAAAAGTACAGAAAGAAGGAAGTGGAAGGAAATGGAAAAAAATAGGGTTTTGGAAGTTAAGGAACCTGTCAATGGAAGGGAAGATATTGTGGATGAAGGCAGTGATAATCCCAAAACTATCTTATTTAGCCAATGTTTTTTTTTTCCACCAAAGAAAATATTAAGAATTATAAGAATGTGTTGTGTGTTTCTATGGGGGTCAAAATGTGAAAAATTGGCAAGGAGTAAGGTAATGAAAAGGAGAAAAAAATGGAGGGAAAGGGTTTCCGAATATAGAAAGGGAGTTGGTTTTAAGACATACAGCAACTGTTGTTAATATGGCGTTAAATAAGACGGGGAAGTTAGCAGATATCTGATCATGTCCGCTAGGTACAGAACTGAGAAAAGCAAAATTAAAAATGCCAAACAGACCCATTGCCTTTAATACACCAAAAAATTATAAAACAGTAAAATTTATTAAGATTCATGGGATGAAGGAGATCCCAAAATTTGGGGGAAAAAAAAAGATCTTAAATATATAGGAAAAGACGAAACAGTAATTAAACTCCAAAAGCTTACTGAACAGCAAGCAAAAAAAAAAAAAAAGTGTGGCAGCAAAACGTAGACAAAGGATTAACGAATAAACAGAAAGACCTCGGGTGGATGACAGTACATGAAATCCTACCGACGCAGGCGGCCATGTACAAAAAGGAGAGTTGTGAAAAGTTCCACATGTCCGAGGGAAAACTGCTCAGAGGTTGAAACATCAGAGGATGGGTTTTGGAACTGCAAAAAGGCACAAGATGTGTGGAATGAAGTATTAAAGATACGGGAAGGGAAGTTAGGAAAAGTGGAGATTACAAGAGAAGGTGTGTTGTATGGGTTAGTAGGGAAGGATTTAGATGTAAAAATGCCAATAAGGGAATGGAAAATAATCAATATAATAAAGGAAAATATGTGGTGGTGGAGAAATGAACTGGTGACTCATAAGAAAATAACAATTCAGAGATTGTTACAGAAATGTGAAAAAGAAGTAGTGGAAGATGGAGAATAGAAGAAGGACAAGGAAACAAATGACCATAAAAAAAAAAAAAAGTTTAAAAAAATGTGGTGAAATGGTGATGGGTTACAGTGAATTAGCAAATTGGCCAGACTTTGTGTGTGTGCTCAAAGCTAAGGCACTGAAAAGAAAATGTAAGTGAAAAGGGGACAAGCAAAATAGTGTTTGTCTTAAGTAATGGATTTTAGACAAAAAAAGGTTCTCCCAGGGCGAGGCTCATCCATTGACCCCTGCGATTTCCCCAAATGCGGGAAACTCGACTGCATAATTTGTGGGTAGTTGGGGACTGCATTCACGCTCTTCCCCTGATATCCTCGGCTCAACAGACAGACTGAAAAAGCTTTTCAACTTTTCGTTGAAAAGTGGAAACTGGTTATTTGGATGACTGTGAAGCAGGAGCCAGTGAGACAACAGCAGAAGTGGGAGATCAAACCGATAATACTAATACATTTTATTTATATAGCACCTTTCCCATGCTCAAGGCACTTAAACCTGTGATAAATACAGAAGATCCTAAAGATTGATTTATTTAAAGGAACACCCCCCCTAAAAATAATGATAAATTTTAAATTTATTTTTTGTATTTATATAAAAGAAAAAACTCACCCCTACAAATCTACCCACATGTGTATCATTGCTGCATTATTAATATTTTTAAGTTTTCTCACCTCTTTTGACAGCAGAATGGAACATCGAGTGAGGCGAAGAGAATAAAGTGGAGAGAAGTGGAACCGAGTGTACTTTTTTTCTTTCATCCATCCTTTTTTTGCAACTTTACTGATTTCAAGCTGCTTTATTTGCTGCCAAGTGGCAAGTTTCTGACACGGGTGAAAGGGTGACCCCTGCTGGCAGAAAGGCAAAAGCTTACAGCACTCTGTATTCTCAGGTGGTCTTCCATCCAAATACTAACCGAGCCCAACCCTGCTTAGCTTCCGAGATCGGGCGTATTCAAGGTGGTATGGCTGTAAAACGAGAAGGGCAAGTTTTTCTCTCCCCATATAAGCAACATTGGAAGCCCTCTTTACTAAACGACAGCCCAGCGGTTTTTTTTTTTTTTTTTCTCCCCGATCTTCCATTTTTATTCTCTCTTGAAATTTTCAGAATGATTTTTGAATTTGAATGTTTTGTCCTTCATGCTGGTCCCCTTCTGTCGGCTCTCTCGCTCTCGCCGACGAAATCCCACCACCCCCGTTCTTCCCTGTGTACGTATAGATAAATAGGGAGGAAAAAAATACTACAGTATGAACTGGAACAACTGTACAAAATTGAGGAGATCAATGAAGAAAGAAAGAGAAGACCGATAAAAGAAGAATTGGGGAAAATATATAAGGAGAGGAGAAGGTAAAGTTTCAGAGCAGAGTCAGAGAGAGCAAGAAGGAGAGAAATGCTCTATTCTTTAAGGTGAAGGAGAGGAGAAGAATAACAACATTTTACAAGGAAATGTATGAGGAGAAAGAAAGACACAGGGTGTATTAAGGAATTTGAGCAAACAATAGGCCAGTTTTTTTACAAATGAACAAAAAGAGTTAAAATGAGAGATAAAGTTGTAGGAGGTGGAGAAAGCAATGAAAATGGGCAGAAGCGGCAAAACACTGGGAATTGATGGACTACCAAACGAGTTTTATGTGACATTTTGGGAGATACTTAAAGATATGTTGAGTCTCTTTCGAGAAATCTTGAGGAAGAGAGAAATGACAAAAATGAAGATAGGAATAATAACTCTTATTCCCAACCAGGAGGAGACTGAATATTACAAATTGGAGACCGATAATGCTGCTCTGCCAGGAATATAAAATTTTAAACAAGGGTCCTGGCAAATCGTTTAAAGGAGCAAATTGAACATGTGATCAGAGAAGAGCAAGCGTGTGTGGTGCCAGGAAGGAGCGCAACAGATAACCTGTGTCTTTTGAGGGACAGTATATTTTAGATGAAGGAAAGAAATATGGATATTGGGGTTATTAACCTTGATCTAGAAAAAGCGTTTGATAAAGTTGCCCACAAATATATGTGGAGAATCCTCCAGAGAATAGGAGTGCCTTTGGTTTTGTTAGATTGGATACAAACATTATACAAAAGGTATTGTTAGCAAAATCAAGGTAAATAATAAACTGTCAGATAAAATAAAAGTAGGGAGGGGAGTAAGACAAGGGTGTCCTGTCTGCACTTTTATTTGTATTAAGTATTGAGCCTCTGATAAATAAGATTAGAATGGACAAAAATAGACAGGAGTTGAAGTCCCAGGAAGCAACGGACAACAGATGAAGATATGTGCATATATGGATGACGTAAGCATTATTCTAAGATACGTGAGCAGTGTGAACCAAATAATTGAACATACAGAATCCTTTTGTATGGCACCTGGTTCAACATTAAATTAAAAAAAAAAAAAAAAGTGACTGTGTTGTGGGGGAAATGGAAGGAAAAGCCAGAAGGAAAGAAAGATTTCAAATACTGGGCGTAAATTTTGGAGACAGCAACATAGAAAAGAAGGAATGGAAAGAAATGTTAAAGAAAGCAGGGTTTTGGAGTTTAAGGAGTCTTACTATGGAAGGGAAAATATTGCTGGTAAAAGCAATTATACCAAAATTGGCATACCTAGCCACGGTTTTCTTTCCACCAAGAAAGATATTGAAAAAAATTATAAGAGCTTGCTTTGTCTTTGTGGGGATCAAAGTGTGAAAAAACAACAAGAAAAATAGTAACAAAACAAAGAAAAAGGAGGAAAAGGGTTTCCAAAAATAGAACAGGAGCTGATGCTCAGCAACAGTAATCAATATGGCACTGAATAAAAAAGGAAAAATGGCAGAGATGATAAGGTACCTATTGGGAGCAGAACTAAGGAAAGCAAAACTGGAAAACTGCAAATAGACCAATTGCTTTTAAGGCGTCTCACCATTATAAAACAAAATGGTTTGAGGAAATGTATACATGGGAGGAAGGAGAGGCCAAAATATGGGGAAGGATTAGAGACCTTAAATATATAGAAAAACAAACTGTTAAAATCCAACCACTACTGGAAGAACAAACCAAAAAAGTATGGCAGCAAATTGCAGCTAAAGACTTGACAAATAAACAAAAGACCTGGGTTGGTTAACAGCACACGAGGTGTTACAGGCAAATGCAGCCATGTACAAAAGAATTGCAAAATCTCCAGCATGTCCAAGAGAAACATGTAATGAGATAGAAACAGCAGTGCACGTATTTTGGCAATGCAAAAAGGCACAAGGGGTGTGGAAAAGAATATCACAGAAATGGGAAGGGTCAATAGGAAAAGAGGAAATAAAGGAGGATATGTGGTAGGAGAGAAATGAAACTGATACATAAGAACGTACCCATTCAAAGACTTACAGAAATGTGAAAGAGAAATAATAGAAGAATGAGAGAGGAGAAAATGAACAAGAACAAGGTTCAATAGAAAAAAGGTAAAGACTTAAGATTTTCCTAATTGGGAGGAAGGGGGTGTGGAAAGAAAAGCGCTTCCAGGGCGAGGCTCATCCATTGCACTCCAGGTGTGCTGACCCCTGCGATTTCCCCAAATGCGGGAAACTACTGCATAATTTGTGGTAGTGGGGGACTGCGTTGGCGCTCTTCCCTGATATCCTCGGCTCAAAAGACTAAAAAAGCTTTTCAACTTTTCGTTGGAGTGGGAAGTAGCATTTAGGGGACTATAAAGCAGGAGCCAGTGAGGCAACAGCAGAATTGGGAGCTGAAGGTGATAAATACAGAAGATCCAAAAGATTTTTATATAAATGAACCCCCCCCCATAAAAAAAAGAAAAATATTTATTTCTACCTACCCACATGTGTATCATTGCTGCATTATTAATATTTTTAAGTTGTCTCACCTCCTTTGACAGCAGAATGGAACAGCGAGTGCTGCAAAGATAAGAGAGGAGAGAAGTGGAACTGAGTGCACTTTTCTTTCTTTCATCCATCCTTTTTGTGCAACTTTACAGATTTCAAGCTGCTTTACTTGCTGCCATGTGGCAAGTTTCTGACACGGGTGAAAGGAGGAAAAGAAAAAGATGGGGAAAATGGTGACCCCTGCTGGCAGAAAGGCAAAAGCTTACAGCACTCGGTATTCCCAGACGGTCTCTTATCCAAGTACTAACCGTGCCCGACCCTGCTTAACTACCGTGATCGGACGTATTCAAGGTGGTATGGCCGTAAACAAGGGCAAGTTCTTCTCTCCCGATATAGGCAACGTTGGAAGCCCTCTTTACTAAACGATGGCCCAATGTTTGTTCCCCCCCCCCCCCCCCCCCCCCCGTTTTTTGTTCTCCCCTATCTTTCTTCCATTTTTATTCTTTCAAATTTTCGGAATGATTTTTGAATTTGAATGTTTTGTCCTTCATGCTGGTCCCCTTCTGTTGGCCCGATCGCAGTCGCCGACCAAATCCCGCCACCCCCCGTTCTTCCCCGTGGATGGATGGATAGATCTTGTCCAGATCTTCAGACGGGGAGCCTGCAACTTTGCAATGGGAGGCATCTTCCAGAAATAGCCGGCAACCTCGTGTCCTTCCTAACGTGGAATCCCACAGTGGCATCAAAGGGCAAGAACTGGCTCGTCCCAGACGTGTACGCAGCGCTGCCCCAGATCTCCCAGCGGCCTCAGCACAGGCCGTCCCGCGGGTGCTTTGTGGCTGTGTGTGAGCGCCCACGCCGAGGGGTTCTTTCCCTCTCTCTCTCTGGAGTGCAGGGTCGCCTTCCTCTTTCACAGCTTTGCCTCCTGGCGCCTGTCTAAGCTGTTGGGCGGCTGTTTCTCATTCAGCGTCCCACCCCTTCTGTTTCTCTTCAGGCCAATAAGCTCCAGCGATGTGTGGCTGGTTTGCATAAGAGTGAGGTGCACCTTGGGATTGCTGGCGAAACCTGTCTGATCAAGGTGGTGAGGTCGGTGCATCCCCATCATCCAGGTCACCAAGCACACAGGCATCTAGTCGGCTGCTAGCTCCTGCGTGTGCGTGCTCCGGAGGCCGAAGCAGCCCGAAGGACCGAGGACTGGAAGAAACGCCTCCTGCCGGTGAGCGATGAAGCCGCGGAAGAAAGAGGTTGAGCGCCGGGCTGTACAACTCATACTTACCTGGCAGGGGAGATACCATCTCTCCTGTTTTGGTATAGGGAACGCCTCACGGCCCCTGGTTTGGTAAGTAGGTTGGCAGGTCCACCACTTTTTCAGCCCTTGGGTGCACGGCGGTTTAAATTTGCAGTTTGTGTTCCGTAGTTTCCTTGGTAGAAGAAGCAGACGAAGAAGAGGACAACTGAGATTTCCATCGATTTGACGAGAGGACCCTACGTTTCGAGGATGGTTCCAGAAGAAGACCGAAAGAATGCTGTGCGGTTCCAGCTAATGAATGAGAAAAAGATGGACAGGAAAACGTTCACCACCACCATTCTGCTGGGAATTCTTGGTTTTCTACCCAGGCAAGTGGATTTTATTTTTGCACTCCCAGATAGATTTTTGAGGTGGTCTTTACGAATAGCATGTTGGTGGAAAGATGTATTAAGGTTTGGAGAGAGAAAAGGGAATCAGAAGTGGTGTTAATAGATATAACAATGCAGTCTCTAGCACAGTGAGAGACAAAATCTATTACTGTCGCCATGCTATCCGAAAAAATAAGAATTGAAGACATTCAACAATAGTTAGGAAGATTTTGTAGAGTGGAGAGAGGGATGGCAGGAAGGGATGAGCACGGAATTAAAAACAGGGTATTACAACTTTCAGGTAAAATTGAAAGTTAGTGAGGAAGGAGACCTTAAACACCTACCACCAACTATACAAATTGGTGCTATAAGAGGGATCATTTTCTATAGTGGTCAACCGAAAATGTGTAGAAAATGCGAGCAGGAAGGGCACGTAGCGGCTGACTGCAAACTAGAGAAATGTAAGAATTGTGGAGAGTTGGGTCACCTGACGAGGAATTGTAGAGAGAAAATAATGTGTCACCTGTGTGGGGAAAAAAACCCACAGCTTTAGAAGCTGCCCGTTATCATACGCAAACAAGTGTAAAAAGGTTGAGACAATTAGTGTCCAATTAAGAAGAGGAAGTAAGTGAAGACGAAGGGGGAAATAGTGTTGTGCTGTTTCAAACACCCATCGGAAGTCACGAAAAGCTTAAAAGCTTAATAGAAAGTAGTGAGGTTCCAAGAGAAAAAAAAAAAATCAGACTGTGGAAGAGATGACTAAGAAGGAAGATGAAGAGAAAGTCTCCTCCCTAGGTAGCAGAGAACAAAAGATGCAAGACAGTTTGGGGAACATCCAGTTGGAACTAGAGGAGATGACCAACATATTAAGCTCACCCTTAATACCTACAATAGAAAATGACAATGCAGGGATTAGGGACTGGTACCAAATAGTCCAAGAAAGCAATGAACAAGCTGAGAAAAAGGATAGCGAAGAGGTAACGGCCAGCCCAAAGGCGACCTTCCTCAGGAAAGAATCGGTCGAAGCCTTCTCCAAAATCACCCTGATGAAGGAGCAAAATAAAAAGAGAACACGCACTCAAGAGAGTGACAGAAACAAAAAGAAGAGGTCAGAAGAAGAAGAAAGAACGAAGACAACAAAATAATCAAAAACCCCATGAGGATTGCTTCAATTAATGTTAGAAGCATCAAGAGGGGAAGTAAAAGGGAAATTGTGTTTAGAGCCCTTCAAGAGACAGAAGCCGACATCATCTGCATTCAAGAATGTGGCCTCCCCTTTCAGAGGTCGTATTCAAAATTCGAAGAAGGGTGGAAAGGAGGGGAAGCTTTTTTTTCTGGCTCAAATGAAGAGTGCAGGAATAGGGTTTTTAATTAAAAACAAAAACATTGAAGTAGTAAGGTTTGAGATTATTCTCCAGGGAAGAATAGCTACCCTAACTGTTAAAGTAGATGGAGGGAAGTATAACATTGTAAATATATATATGCACCTCCACAAACCAATGAGAGAATGGAAGTCTTTCAGAAGTTACGGACAGAATTGCAAGGGATGGAAGATGTCATAATAGCGGGGGACCTTAACTGCCAAATAGAATCCAAAAGGAAAAGATCCTTGGATAAAACATCCAGGTTCCTAATCAACATGATGAAAGACTTCCAAATAAAAGATAATTATAGAGAGATTGAAAAGGACATGGAAGGATATACATGGAGAGCGGAAGGGGGGAACTGGAGATCAAGAATCGACTACATTTTAAGTAGCGCAAGATATAGAACTAAAAGTTTTCTAATTAAACCGACATGTTTTTCTGACCACAACATTTTATCAGAATGTGAGGGAAAAAACAGGGACAATAGAGGGAAAGGGTTTTGGAAACTAAACGCGCTACTCTTGGAGGACAAGGAAATTAGAATCGATTTTGAAAACAAACAAATATAAACAATGGGAAACCCTAAAAGAAGGGTATAGGACAAGAGGAGAATGGTGGGACATCATTAAAATTTAGGGCCAAGCAATTCTTTCAAAGGAAAGGAAATGAAAAAAGTAAGAGGGAGAAGGAACATTTAATGTTACTGCAAGAAGAACTGGAGGAAGCATATAGGCTGGTAAATTAAGGGACAGAGACCGGGAGACAGGTGAAGCAGATAAAGTCAGAGATGATGGACATCTACAAAAGAAAGGAAGAGAAACTGAAGTTCCAAAGTAGGGTCCAGCACTTAGAGGACGAGAAGTGCACACGCTTCTTCTTTAAAAAAATAAAACAACGAAAAAGAGCAGCATCGATTTCCTGAAAGACGAAGAAGGGAATCTACAAAGAGAAGAAACAAAAAAACAGCAGATTGTAGAAACCTTCTTTGGAGAGCTCTACAGCTTCAAAAATAGGGAAATCCAAAAAGAAGAAGTGCTTAACGAGATCGACCGGAACATCACACATCAACAACAGAAAGAAATGGTAGAGGAGTTCAAAATGAGCGAACTCAAAAAAGCAGTGAAGACCATGAAGAAAAACAAGACACCGGGCTCAGACGGTTTAACTGCGGATTTTTATACCACCTTCTGGAATTTAATTAGAGAAGATATATTGGAAATATTCCAAGAAATATTAAGAGGAGAAGAGGGCCCGAAATCATGGAAGAATGGAATCATCACCTTGATCCCAAAAGATGGGGACAAAGCAGAAATCACCAACTGGAGGCCAATAACCCTGTTATGCCAGGACTACAAATTGCTAAGGTCCTAGCAAATCGTTTTAGGGAAGTCCTGGGTGACATTATTCAAGAAGACCAGCTGTGTGCAGTTCCCGGACGGTCCATAAGTGATGATTTTAGTTAGAGACATTTTAGAGTACACAAAAGAGTGGAATTTAAAATCGGTAGGACTTTTAAATATCGATATGGAGAAGGCCTTTGATTCCATTAATCATGAATTTTTGTGGGAAACCCTGGAAAGATTTGAAATACCCAAACATATCATAAAGGTGATCCAGAAATGCTATCAAGGGATAACAAGTATTGATAAACGGGCATTTAACAAAGGAGATTAAGATTGAGAGAGGAGTACAACAAGGATGCCCACTTTCCGCAATTTTATTTGTCCTTGCAATCGAAGGGCTGGCAACAATGATCAGAAACAATCAAGACATCAAGGGGATAAAATTCCCCGGAAGTGAAGGAAAAGAAGCCAAATGTATAATGTACATGGACGACATAACAATTGTTGCAAGAGAAGGAGTATCCGTAGATCGCTCCGTTGTTTCTAGTGCGCTATTTTGTAAAGCTGCCGGTACGAAAATAAACTGGAAGAAAACGGAGTGTCGTGTCCAAGGGAAGTGGACAGAGGATACAAATCCCAAAATAAAAACCAATAGAAAACCGATAAAGATATTAGGGATCTGGTTTGGGAGTAAGAAGGAAGGGGAAAAAGATTGGAAGAAAACATGCAGATATGTCAAACAACGGGGATGTGGAAATTGAGGAACCTAAGCTATGAGGGGAAAATCCTCCTCCTCCTCAAGTCAATTATCCTGCCAAAATTGATTTTTTGGGCAACAATATATCTACCAAGGAGAGTGATCCTCAAAAAGATAGAAAGACAATGTTTTTATTTCTTTTGAGGGGTCAAAATGGGAAAGATTAAAAAGAGAAATCGTTGTGAAAACGAAAATGAAAGGAGGGAAGGATCTTCCTGATTTAAAAAATCTTCTGAAACTCCGTTACACATTTGCGTATATCAGACTAATCAGAGAAAGGAGTGGAAAGGTCGCGGATATGGCCAGATATATGATGGGAGGGGTGCTAAGGAAATATAACTTGTATACAACCACCAACAAAAGACTGTATGCCTTTAACGTCGCCAAAATTTACAAACCCATAATTAATTGTTTAGAAAATAACTTTGGAAAAGAAAAGGGGAAAGTGTGGACAAACTGGAGATTAGTCATGAAAACGGCCAAAGACAAGAAACCGGCCATATGGATTAAGGAAACATCTAAACTAGAGTCTGAAAAAATATGGGACATTGTATCAAGTAATTATCTCCCAAATAATTTGAAGGACATAGCATGGCAGGCCGTACACGATATTCTCCAGACAAATAATTTGTTTAAAAGGAAAATCAGTGAAAAACCCAAAATGTCCTTACCCAAAATGTAATGAAATTGAAACTGCCAAGCATGCACTATTCGAATGTAGGAAGGCACAATTAGTGTGGAATAAAGTAAGGACAGAAGAAATAGTGGAAGGGCAAATTGACAAAGAAATAGTAATGTTTGGCAGGTCAAAAAAACAAAATGTGAGTAGGGAAAAATGGGTCAAAATAAATTATATAAAAGAGGCGATCTGGGTCAGAAGACAGATATATACAAAGAAAGAGAAACTTCTCCCCATTGCAAGTGTTTTACAGATGGCCAAAGAAAAAATAGAATTCTTCGAATCAAGGACCTGAAAAAGAAGACCACCCCTGGGTTAAAGTAAGTGTGAAAAAAACTTTTAAATTGTTTTATGTGTTGTTTTTTAATGGTTTGAAATGTTTTATGCATGAATCACAAAACCGGAAATTCCAAAGGGAAGCCATGGAACAGTCATGGAGTTCACATGGAAACCGGGAGAGAAAAAGTAACTAATTTGTTTTAATTGAATAAAGCGATTAGCACAGGAAAAAAAAGTTTGATATAGGAAATGCCTCACAGCCCCTGGTTTGGTAAGTAGGTTGGCAGGTCCACCACTTTCAGCCCTTGGGTGCGTGGTGGTTTAAATTTGCTGGTTGTGTTCCTGAGCTCCTTGATAGAAAAGTTGACGAAGAGAACGATCAAGATTTCCAGCGATTTGACGAGAAGAGCCCATGTTTTGAGGATGGTTCTGGAAGAAGACCGAAAGAACGCCGTTTGGTTCCAAGCTGATGAACGAGAAAAAGAGACAGGAAAACATTCACCACCACCATTCTGCTGGGAATTCTTGGCTTTCTACTCAGGCAAGTTGATTTTATTTTTGCACTCCCAGATAGACAAACATTTGAGGTGGTGTTTACAAATAGCATGTTGGTGGAAAGGTGTATTAAGGTTTGGAGGGAGAAAAGGGAATCCGAAGTGGCGTTAGTAAATATGACAATGCAGTCTCTGGCACAGCGAGAGACAAAATCCATTACTGTCACCATGCTATCCAAAAAAGTAATTGAAGATATCCAACAGTGGTTAGGAAGATTTTGTAGAGTGGAGAGAGGGATAGCAGGAAGGGATGAGCACGGAATTAAAAACAGGGTATTACAACTTTCAGGTAAAGTTGAAAGTTAACGAAGAAGGAGACCTCAAACACCTACCACCAACTATACAAATTGGCGCTATAAGGGGGATAATCTTCTATATTGTCAACCGAAAACGTGCAGAAAATGCAAGCGAGAAGGGCACGTAGCGGCTGACTGTAAACAAGAGTAATGTAAGAATTGCGGAGAGTTGGGTCACCTGACAAGGAATTGTCGAAAAAATAATGCGTCACCCGTGTGGGGAAAAAACCTACAGCTTCAAAAGTTGCCCGTTATACACAAAGTAGTGTAAAAAAGTTGACAGTGTCCAATTAAGAAGAGAGGAAGTAAGCGAAGACAAAGGGGGAAATAGTATTGCACGGTTTCAAACCCTCATCGGAAGTCATGGAAAGCTTAAAGGCCTAATAGAAGGTAATGAGATTCCAAGAGGGAATCAGACCGTGGAAGAGAAAAAAGACAAAGAAAGTCCCTTCCCTGGGTAGCAGAGAACAGAAGATGCAAGACAGTTTGGGGAACAATCAGTTGGAACTAGAGGAGAGGACCAACATATTAAGCTCACCCTTAATACCTCCAATAGATGAGAACGCAGGGATTAGGGACTGGTACCAAATAGTCCAGGAAAGCAATGAACAGGCGGATAGAAAGGATAGCGAATAGGTAACTGCCAGCCCAAAGGCGACCTTCCTCAGGAAAGAATTGGTCGAAGCCTTCTCCAAAATCACCCTGATGAAGGAGCAAAATAAAAAGAACACGCACTCAAGAGAGTGACAGAAACCGAGGCCAGAAGGACAACTAAATAATAACCCCATGAGGATTGCTTCAGTTAATGTTAGAAGGATCAAGAGGGGAACCAAAAGGAAAATTGTGTTCAGAGCCCTTCAAGAAGCAGAAGTGGACATCATCTGTATTCAAGAATATGGCCTCCCCTTTCAGAGGTCGTATTCAAAATTCAAAGAAGGATGGAAAAGAGGGGAAGCTTTTTTTTCTGGCTCAAATGAAGACGGCGGGGATAGGGTTTTTAATTAAAAACAAACATTGAAGTAAGTTTTGAGATCATTTCTAGGGAAGATTAGCTACTCTAACTGTAAAAGTAGATGGAGGAAAGCACGACATTGTAAATATATATGCACCTCCACAAACCAACGAGAGAATGGAAGTCTTTCAGAAGGTAAGGGCAGAATTACAAGGAATGGAAGATGTCATAATAGCTGGGGACTTCAACTGCCAAATAGAGTCCAAAAGGAAAAGATCCTTGGATAAAACATTCAGGTTCTTAATCAACCTGATGAAAGACTTCCAAATAAAAGAACTATAGAGAGATTGAAAAGGACAAGGAAGGATACACATGGAAGGCAGAAGGGGGGGAACTGGAGATCAAGAATTGACTACATTTTAGGTAGCGTGATTGTAAAGATGAAAAAAGAAAGAAAAAAAAAAGATAGGAAGGGGAGTACCGAGCCTTTAATAAATAAAATTGGGAAGGACACAAATGTAAGGGGAGTTGTAGTCGTGGGAAGTGGACACCAACAGATGAAAGTATGTGCCTATATGGATGACGTAAGCATTATTATAAGATGAGTAGTGTAAACCAAATAAAAACACAATCATTTTATATGCCCTCAGGTTCAACATTGAACCTAAAAAAAATTACTTTTGTGGGGGAAATGGAAAGAAAAGCTCATACCGTTAAAATATTGGGAGTAACGGAGAAAATATAGAAAAGGAATGGAAGGAAATATTAAAAGAAGGTAAAGAAAGTAGGCTTTTGGAGGTTACAAAATCTGACTATGAAGGGGAAACTTGCTGGTAAAAACAATTATACCTAAATTGGCATACTTAGCCACTGTCTAATTCCCACCAAGGAAGATAATGAAAAAAAAAAAAAAATAACCCGTTTCATTTTCCTGTGGGGATCAAAATGTGAAAAAAATAACAAGGAAACTAGTAATGAAACAAAGAAACAGGAGGGAAAGGCTTTTGTAAAAACAAACAGGAGCTTGTCTTAAAACATACTGCAACAGTAGTCAACATGGCACTGAACAAGAAAGGGAAAATGGCAGACATGATCAGGTATTTATTGGGAACAGAACAGAGGAAAGCAAAAAACTGTTTAAAACTGCAAATAACAGTTTGCATTTAAGGCTCCTCAATACTATAAAACTAATAATATTTGAGAAAATATACATGGTAGAAAGGAGAGGCAAAAATCTGGGGAAGGATTAAAGACCTAAAGAAATCTATAGAGAAATAAAACCGTTAAAATCCAACCACAAATAGAAGAAGCAAAAAAAAAAAAAAAGTATGGCATGAAATTGCAGATAAGGACTTAAACAAAAAGGACCTGGGCTGGTTAACAGTACAAGAAGATTTACCAACAAATGCAGCCATGTATGAAAGAGTAGCAAAATCTCTTATGTCCCAGAGAAAGCTGTAAAGAAATAGAAACAGCAGCATATGTATTCTGGCACTGCAAAAAATGCACAAGAGCTGTGGAATAGAAAATGACAAAAATGGGAAGGGTACTTAGGAAAAGATGAAATTACAAAGGAGGGAGTACTGTATGGGTGAGTGGGGAAGGAGCTAAATATGAAAACGGGAAAAGATCAAATGGAAACTATTATATACAGTATATGGTTGGAAAGAAATGGTTATATATAAAAGAAGAATATCAATTCAAAGACTATTGCAGAAATGAGAGAGATATATAATGGAAGAATGGGGAATTAGAGGAAAAACTAAAGAACAAGGGTCAATAGAGAAATGGTAAAGACCTTTAAGACCATTTTACTGGGGAAGAAGTGGGGAGAAAAAAAAGTCACTTGTGGTGAAAAGGTGATGGGTAACAGTGAATTAGCAAATTGACCAGACGGTGTCTGCTCAGAGCTAAAACACTGAAAAGAAAAAAAAAAGTTAATGGAAGTGAAACAGGAGAAGGTAAATGGTGTTTGTTCTAAGTAATGGATTTTAGACAAATAAAAAAAACTCCCACTCCCAGGGCGAGGCTCATCCATTGTACTCCAGGCGATTTCCCCAAATCTGGGAATCTTGACTGCATAATTTATGGTAGATGGGGACTGCATTTGCGCTCTCCACTGATAATCCTGGTTCAAAAGACCAACTGAAAAAGCATCTGAACTTCTTGTTGTGGAGTGGGAAGTGCAATTGTGAAGCAGGACCCAGTGAGGCAACAGCCTTGGGAGCTTAAAGTGATAAAGGAAGCCCCAAAAATAAAATTTAAATTTCTACCTATCCACATATGCATCATTGCAGCAATATTAATATTTTTAAGTTCTCTTAAGTGGAACTGAGCACTTTCATCCATCCTTTTTGTGAATGTTTACTGATTTGAAGTTGCTTTACTTGCTGCCAAGAGCCGAGCTATTGATACGGGTGGAAGGAGGAAAAGAAAAAGATGGGGACAGCTGTTCAGACAGGGAGCCTGCAACTTTGCAATGGGGCGGGCGGGGGGGTTTGTTGGGGTGCATCTTCCAGAAAGAGCCAGCAACCTCATGTCCTTGCTAACATGGAATGCCACAGTGGCATCAAAGGGCAAGCACCAGCTCTCGTCTCGAAAGTGTACACAGCATTGCCTCAGATCTCCCAATAGCCTTGGTGCAGGCCTTCCCGAGGGTGCTTTGCTGCTGTGTGAGTGCGCCCATGCCAAGGGGTTCTCTGGAACACAGGGTCACCTTACTCTTTCGCAGTTTTGCCTCCTGCCACCTGTAAGCTGTCTGGCAGCCGTTTCTCATTCAGCGTCCCACCCAGTCCCATCCCTTCTGTTTCTCTTCCAGCCAATAAGTTCCAGCAATGGGTGGCTGGTTTGCATAGGAGCAAGGTGCACCTTGGGTTTGCTGGCGAAGCCTGCCTAATCAAGGTGGTGAGGTCGGTACAGCCCCATCATCCGGGTCAGAGTTTTTGGGCAGCTAGTGAGCTGCTAGTTTCTGCGCACGAGCCCAAAGCAGCAAGGAATGGGGGAACCTCCCGCCAGCGAGCAATGCAGCCGAGGAAGTGGGAGGTTGAGTGCTTTAGAAAGAAGGGTAGTAGGTCGACAGTTCCACCACTGTCTGGATTTCCCTAGGATGTGGCCATTTGAGGGTTTGGTTATTTTTCCAGGAATCCCGAGACTGTGCTGCACAGATCCTCTTCCTCTCTGCTTTCTTGCTACAGGATTGTAAAAATGGTGTCGGAAGAGCAAAGGAGGATTGCTGTCCGCTTCCAGCTCACCCAAGTAGAAAAGATGGACTGAAAGACTTTTGTATCATCGATCTTGTTGGAAGCCTGGGTTTTGCGGCTCGACAGGTAGAATTTATTTTCACCTTCAACAAAATCGAGAAACCAACTCTTATGGAGAGGTGCATCAAGGTTTTTAATGCAAGGGTCCAAATGGATAGAGCTCTGGGAAAGGTAACTATGTAGCCTCTAGCACAAAGAGGTAAAGAGAGAGTCAATGTGGTTATGTTCTCTGAGTGAATTAGATACTAACAGATCCTCCAATGCAAGGAGAGATTTTGTGCAGTCCAGCATGGCAACTTAAGGAGAGACAAATTTGGAATAATGGGGTATTAGAGTTTCCTCCTCAAATTCCTAAGAAACGAGAAGGGTGAGCTTAAGCACCTCCCACCTACAATTCAGATTGGAGGCACAAGGGTCTTGATTTACTACAACGGGCAGCCTAAAGTCTGCTGTCAGTGCGAGCAGGAAGGGGACGTAGCCTTGCAATGCACAGTGGAGAAATGCGGTACTTAGCCAGGAAATGCCTCCAAAATATTAAATGCCACCTGTGCGGCAAAGAAAATCATGGCTACAAGTCATAGGCAAACAAAAGCAAAGAGTACAGTCAAGCCAATGACTATTAAAAGACAGTGGAGAGAAGTCCGAGAAAGAATGAGGAAGAAGAGGAGGAAGAAGTAGTTCGCCCAAACCATTTTCAAACAAAGGAAGAAAATGGAAATGGGCAAGATGGTAAAAAATGTGAGGATAGAGTGTTAGAGGGGAGGGAGGAAAGCAAAAACCCTGAGCCAAGAGCCTTAACGGTTTTGGAGGAGTGCAGTGGAGAAATAGAAAGCAACCCCTATATCATTAGTAACCCTTTTCTGAAGGAAGATCCCATTGAAGCCTTGTCAAGGTTTATAGTAGCGAAGGAACGGGGGTGGGGGGGTGGATTGGTGTTGTTGGGAAGGAACAGGGAAACAAATTGAAAGACAAAAGGAGAGAGACCTCCCATCAAAAGAATATCTGAAGAGAATCTCCTCAATCAACGTGAGGATGATTAAAAGGAAAACGAGAAGAGAAGTGGTGTTCATGTTCCTAAAGAACAGAAGAGCATAGGTCATCTGTATGCAAGAACGTGGATACCAGGCCTGCAATCATGCATATTTGGGAAAGCGTGGGAAGGCAAAACCTTTTCCTCAGGGTCAAACAGTGGGATTGGTTTTTTGATCAAAAATCAAGACATCAAGGTTAAGGGTTTTGAGGAGGTGATCCAAGGTCACTTGGCAGTCCTAAAAATCGAACAAAGAGCAAAAGTATAACAACATTTATGTGTCTTGTATAAAGAACAGGTTTGAGCTCTTAATTTAATTTGCAGAGTGGAGAGAGGATAAGATTATTGCAGGGTATTTTAATTATCTTTCTTACAAAGGCAGGAGGATGGACAAAACTTCAAGACTCCTATTGCGCGATTTTAAAAGACCACTGTCTAAAAGACAATGGGAATTGAGCAAGAGGCCTAGGGAAAAAAATATATTTGGAAAGGACGAATATCTAGACACTCTTTACAGAGAGCTACAAATTGACTCCCCTATTCTTCTCTGACCACCACCTCCTGCAAGCAGAGATTGAGCTGGGAAAGAAACAAGAGGGATTGGATTCTGGAATTTCAATGTAGCCCTGCTAGGGAAGGAACAAATAAAGGAAAGATTATAGGGAAATTAGAAATGTAAGACTCTTAAGCGTGTGCAACTGAAGCGGAATGGTGGGTAATCAAATTCAAAACGTGCAAATTCAGAAGAAAGGAAGGGAATAAAGTAAAACGAGAGTGAAGAACTGGAAGCTCTGCAAGAAGAGTTGGAAGGCCTCTATGGGGAAGGAAAGGAGGATGACAAAACAGGCAGATAGAGAAAGAAAGGAATGGCTGGGATCTATAGGAAGAAAAATTCCAAAGCTGGGTCCAAGAATTAGAGGAGCATGAAAAATGTTCAGCTTTTTAATCCTTTAAGGGGAAAACTGAGCATAGACAGATTTCCTATTGAATATTATGAAACCTTTTTTGCTTAATAAATGAAGATATGGCAGAACTTTATCAAGAAATTAGAGAGAAGCGAGATCCCTTAAACATGGAAAAAAGGAATTAACGTTAATCCCGAAAAAAGGCATTGGAGAATATATCTGATTGGAGACCAATAACTCCTGTGCCAAGATTATAATTGCTAACAGAATGAAGGGTGTCTTAGACCAAATCATCTGAACAGAGCAAGTGTGTGCAGTTCCAGGGCGATCTATAGCACACCACTATATCCGTATATGGGACGTGTGTGAATATGCAAAAAAAAAATAGGGAGATCGATAGGATTAGTAAATATAGATCTAGAAAAGGCATGTCAATCATGAGTTTATATGGAAAGTGCTTGAAAAGGCAGACATCCCGGCGGTGGTTAGAACATCATAATACAAGGGTATATAGAGGGCCAATGAAAATCCTAGGGATTAATTTTGGAGAAGAGAAGGAAGGAGATGGAAAGAAATGTGTATCGGCTTACAAGTCTCTGGAAGACAAGGGAATTGTCATACAAAGACAAAATCTTGGTAATCAAAACAATTTTGCCTAGGTAATACTTTTTGGTGACAGTGTTTTTACCTACCAAAGAAACTTTAAAAATTGAGACTATTTTTTGGGAGGTCTACATATGAAGAGAGAGAAGGTAAAAAAGCAAAAAGAAAAAGGGGGGGGATTCCCAGATTTTAGAATCCTACTAAAGATTGAAATATATGGCCACATACATAATGTTAATACAAAGTGGGAATGGGAGGGTGGCGGACTTAGCAAGGTATAATATATACATATATATGGATTGGGGGGGTTCATTTAAGAAGGTTTGGCTTTTTTACAACCCTAAATAAAAACCCATACAAAAAATTTAGACTACCCAAAATTTATAGGAGGAGGATGGAATGTATTAAGGATTGCAGGTTTAAAATGGAGGAGACTTGGAGAAATGGAAAGAGCTGGTGGCAGAAATAAAGGGAAAAACAAACCAGTAAGTTAATGGGAATTCTAGGAAAGATCCTAAATTGATATGGGAAAGGTTTGGGGAGAAATTCCCAAACAATAAGACAGCAGATCTAGCTTGGCTGTCTTGCTCAGTGCCAGATTTGTTTCCAGTGCTTCATGAGCAAAGAAATCCTCCAAGAGCCTAAATGCCCCAGGGAAAGATGTATGAAAAATGAGTCGGTGGGACAGGCCCATAACCTTGAGAATATGGAGAGTGGAGACTAATCTGGATAAGGATAAGATGGTATTTGGAATAGCAGGAAAAAAGTCAGAAGGAAGGATTGGAATCTAATAAATATGATAAAAGGGGTCTTATGGAAGGCCAGGTGTGCATTGACAAAAAGTTCTTTCCCCACAGAAAATGGAATGATCTGAGAGCACATCTCATTTTATGAAAAGATCACCTCTCATGATACAATACCCTAAAAAGGTAAGACTATCCTTATAAAGTTAATTTTAAATTTGTAAAGAGTTTTATGCAAATCGGCATACCTTGGCTGTTCCACAGCCACCCCCACCGAGGGACTGTACTCAGGAGAAGGTAAGGGTTGTCGAAAGAAAACTAAAATAAAATTTTAACTTCATAAATGCTTAATGAGATTAATAAAATTCGTACAAAAAAGTTTCCCCCAGGTACCCTCATGATCTTGGACCCAGAGCAAGGTAGATTGGCAAGTCAGCCATTCTGTTTTCTGCTTCCCTTGGTGCATGGCAATGTATATTTACAGGAGCAAGATGGCTGAAATCAGTTATGCCTAGCAGTTCCAGTGGAAAAATAGATTTTGGAAAAAGATCAAACAACCTGGTGGAGGAGGAATGTGGTTTGTTTTGAGCTTAAAAGTAGAGATGGACTGCGGAGAGTTCGGTTAGGAGGTTCTGCAGAAGACTAATTCATCCCGGGTGAGATCAAAATTTCTGTTTTTGCCTTTCCAGGGAAATGAGAGAGAGAGAGAGAGCGCAACGATTTTGGGAACATTTTTGTCCTTACCCTTGAGTGACAGTATATATATAAAAAAAAAAAGTTAATTATGTACACAAAGTAAAAATACAGGACATTTCTACGTGGTTACTGCAGTTTTGCGAGGTAAAAAAGTAGAATGCAGATGGCCGAGGAGGTTAAGAATGAGTTACATAAATTTGATGTTATTTGGAAGGACGGTGATATGGATCGGGTGATACACCTGTCCCCTGTAAAACAAATAGGAGCAGTGAGAAGACTTGTTGTTTTATCCTGGCCAGCCCCAAGAGTGTAGTAGATATGGTAAGGAGGGCCACAAGGTAATGGAATGTGTAATTATAAAGTGTTGGAATTGCAAAGAGGAATGGCACAGCACCAGGGAGTGCACAAAACAAATAATCCAACTTGTGGACAGAAGGTACATGCCTTTAACAATATTTGCATAGACAGGGAAGTCCTTAAAGTCGATAGAATGGAAAAAATGTATAGAACAAGACAGTAACAAACAAGGTAGAAAGAAGAATTGAACAATATTCGTAGAATACACTCTTCCATACAGAAGAGATAATGGAGATTGAGTGGCACTGCAATTTTATGCCAATCACCTCAGCAGGCTGACAGAAAACAGAGCCGAAGGAGATAAGACAATATGGGGATAATGCAGGTTAACCCCATGTTACAACGGAAACGGGGCCCTGATCTACTATCACCAGGGGCCTCATGCATAACGCCACACGTAGAATTCACACTAACATGGCGTATGGACAGTAGAATTGTGTATACGCACAAAAAAAAAAAATCCAGATGCATAAATCTGTGCGTACACCAGGAGGAGGAGAATAGTTCTTTCTAAAGGATATTATGGCAGATATAATTTGGTTACAGGAATGTAGCTTACCATATGAAAAATCATGATAGACACGAGGAGGATTGGGAAGAAGGTATGGCAATTTTTTCGTGAACAAACATTGCTGGTCTAGGATTTCTAATAAAGAATGATATAGAAATAAAGTTCAAATAAATAGTAAAAGGGAGAATAATAAAAGAACTGGCAAAGGGAAAATGATATGGTTAATTTAATCAACATATATGCACCAACAACCCTGGTTGAGAGAATGGAGATTTTAAGGATTTTAGAACAGTGGTAAATGAGAATAACCCAATTGTGATGGGGGTTTTTAATTGCTCAAGTGAGCAACAAAAAGACCAACAAATAGAAAGAACCTCCAATAAAACAAAGAAATGAGACATTCAAATGTTAGATGTGTACCGTAAATTAAAAGGAGAAAGGGTGCACTTGGAGGGGCAGGAAAGAAAACTTCCCAAATAGATTGACAAAAACTATGCACCGAAGAATTGCAATTTGCAGCCAGTGTTTCCCGGATCACAGCATATTGGCGGTGGAATTGAAAAAGGGAATAAAGAAAAAACAAGATATTGCATGGAAATTTAAATTTTAAACTGTTAGAAGACTAAAGATTAAAGAGGAGTACAAGCGATATTATGAAGGGTGGACAACCTTAGAATGGTGTGGGACACTTTTTAGAAAAACTAAAGGGCAAAGAAAGGATGAGGATGGAGAAAAAATTTTTAAAAATTGCAGGAAGGACTTGAACACATATAGAATCTATGACTATGATGTTAAAATAGAAACAGAAAAATATAAAACAAATCAGTAATAGAAAAAAGAATAAAATTTCAGAGTAAAGTAAAACAAGGAGAGAAGTACTCTCTATTTCAAGTATAGGAGAAGAGGAAAAAGGCTAAAATAGCAGAAGATAAAAATGGAAATCATAAAAGAGAAAAAGGAAATACAAATGACTCAAAAAATATATAGAAAGACATCAACAGTGAGGATATCAACCACATGGAAAAGACGATAGACAGGGGTTAGTTACAGAAGGCCAAAAGAAAAGCTTATGTTGAGAAATATAAATGGAAGTGGAAGTCCGCTGTTAAAATGTGTAGCAGTGGGAAAACTCCAGGGAATTCCTATAGAATTTTATTTGGCATTTTGGGAGATATATATATCTTGTGGCACGCAGCTGTGGGTGGTACCCAGCCGGGACGCCCAGGACCACCGGAGGAGGGCTTGTGCCTCCTCCAGACCATAAGGGGGTGACCGCTCTGGTTGTGTGGGGGGCCACGGGTACAGAGCTGGGAAGCTCAACCCTATAGGGGCCCGTGGTCATGGCCAGGGGGCACCTGGATGCCTTGGGAGCCCTGGACCACAGCACTTCCGCCACACCCGGAAGTGCTTGGAAAGAGGATCGGGGACACCCGGAGGGCTTCCGGGTAAACAGCCGGTGCTTCCGCCACACAGGGGTGTGTCAACGGAGGCTTATCAGGAAGCACCTGGAGCCCATCCGGGGGTGAATAAAAGGGGCCGTCTCCCTCCATTCAAGGCTGGAATCGGGTGGAAATGGACAGAGCTTGGAGGAGAGGCGGTCTGATGAGTAAAGGCATTGTGTGTTGGCCAGGACTGGAAGGGGCGATTGGTGCTGAGGCACTGGGGTGTGCTCACCATTGTAAATATTAGTGTAAATAAACGTGTGTGTGTGGTGAAACAACATGTCTACTGGTCTGTCTGGTTCCCACAATATTTATATATATCCAAAGATTTGCATCTCTTTGGAAGGAAACTAGAGCACTGAGGAAACCCAGCAGGAAAATGTGTAAACTCCAGGCAGGGAATATCAGCGATGTGACTCCCTGCAAGACAGCAGCGCTAACGCTCCGTCACCGTGTCACCCCACGTGTGTAATTATAATAATTCTTTGTATTTATATAGCGCTTTTCTCACTACTCACCACATGCTTCACCACATTGAACCATTTATCAAATTTCGAAGTGCGCACACCGATCTCGTAGGATCCGCAAAGCAGCTTTCTGTCACATGTAGATAGTAAACAGAGACTCGGATGTCACATTCCAACTTTAGCACACTGCACCCCCCCGACTTTTTGCTGGTACTGCAAACTCGCACATGCGTCGCGTTAATTTCTGAGGACCTGCTCAGAGGACGCATCAAATGAGCGCTCAATGCGTGGCAGCCATCATGCGGGCGCGTACGTGTTCCGAGCGTGAAGTATAAATGAGCCCTTAGTGTCCTCAGTTCCCAAACACTTGTGTTGTTAAAAGGAAAGGGGATATAACAGTGGTAAAGATGCCCCTGTTCCAGCTTTTTTGGAACGTGTTGCAGGCATCAAATTCAAAATGAGTGAAGATTTGCAGAACAGTTTCAGTTTCAACATTCGATATCTTGTCTTTCTAGTGTGTTCAATTGAATATAGGTTGAAAATGATTTGCAAATCATTGTATTCTGTTTTTATTTATGTTTTACACAATGTCCCAACTTCATTGGAATTGGGGTTACCACACATTCAAAGACTGCCCCAAGTCCTATGCAAGTACAATTAAAAAGAGACAATGGTAATTCATATAGAATTGGAGGAAGAAAATGAAAAGGTGGCGAGTCCTGCATTGTTTGACACCAGTGGTCAAAAGTTAAAAATCGGGGCACCCAACATCTCAACCCCAGTCCCTGAAGATGGGGAAGAGGAACTCTCATGAAGATACAATGTTCCCATTCTCCCTGCCCAAAGAACTGAATAGAATCAAGTAGTTAGAAAAAACCTTAAGGGCAATTACAAAAACAAGCAAAAGAAATCCAGACTATATTGGAGGAGGCGCCAAGTATAATCACCAGTAGGTAGTTGGTCAAAACCACAGCAGCAATGAGAATTGTATGACCTTGCAACCTGAAGAGGTCGAAGCTGAATCCAAAACACTTTTTTTCTTGCACAAAAGTGCTGCAGGGGAGGTGCCCCATTTTCTCCATAGAGGTTAAAACCTTCAAAAAATGGACTTGTATGAGGGAGAACATGAGGGAAAGAGAAACAGTAAAAGTATAGTAGAGAAAGGAAACACAAAGAAATGATGATTGCCTCTATCAACGCAAATATTAAAAACAGGCAATATATAGTTAAGAACAGTGGATGCAGACAATCTGCCTACAGGAATGTGAAATACCTTTCTCTGAAGACTATCGTCAATATGATGAAGAATGGGAAAAGGTTTCTTTTCTGGCACAAATTTAAATAGGAATTCAGGGGTTGGGATCATCATTAAAACAGGGAGATTACAGCAGAGAGCCTAAAGGCGTTGGTACAAGGGTGGAGAATTACCAGCAGAGTAATAGGGAATAGGCACCTAACTGAAAAAAATTCAGATTTTTAGGGGAGTCCAACAAGGGCGGCCATTGTTGGCTTTGCTATTTGTATACTGTCTGGAACCATTGTTAGAAAGAAAGAAAAAAAAGACAACCTGGAATGCAAAAAATTGAACAGTCCGAGATTTTTTACAGAGGAAGAAAACCGATGTGCTCACAAATAATGTTGAGAAAGAAAAAACATTTTCTAAAAAGAGTGAAGCTTTGGACCCCTCCCCGAACCTCCACCTTATTGTGGTGGAGGGGTTTGCGTACCCCAATGATCCTAGCAGCTCTGTTGTCCGGGGCTTTATGCCCCTGGTAGGGTCACCCAAGGCAAACTGGTCCTAGGTGAGGGATGAGAGAGCAGTTCAGCAAACCTCCTATGAGGAACAAAAAATTTGGACTGTGTTTTCCCTCGCCCAGATGCAGGTCACTGGGGACCCCCCCTCCCCCCCCTCCCTCTGGAACCAGGCCTGGAGGTGGAACTCGATAGCAAGCACCTGGTGGCCAGGCCTGCACCCAAGGGGCTTGGCTGGGAACAGCCCGAAGAGGCAACGTGGGTCCCCCTTCCCATGGACTCACCACCTATGAGAGGGGCCAAGGAGGTCGGGTGCGATCCTCGGCTACAGAAGCTGGCTCTTGGGACGTGGAATGTCACCTCTCTAAAGGGGAAGGAGCCGGAGCCAATGCGCAAGGTAGATAGGTTCTGGCTAGATATAGTCGGGCTCACCTCGACACAGCTTGGACTCTGGAATCAATCTCCTTGAGAGGGGCTGGACTCTACCACTCTGGAGTTGCCCTCTGTGAGAGGTGTGGAGCAGATGTGGGCATACTTCGAGCCTGTTCATTGGGGTTTACCCCGGTCGACGAGAGGGTAGCCTCCCCCCACTTTCTGGGGGGGCTTTTAGACAGGTCCTAACTTGTTTGTGTGTATGCACCAAACAGCACTGGAGTAGCCACCCTTTTTGGTGGGGTGCTAGAGGGCATACCTTCTGGGGACTCCCTCGTTCTGCTAGGAGACTTCAATGCTCACGTGGGCAATGACAACGAGACCTGGAAGGCTGTGATTGGGAGGAATGCCCCCCCCCCGATCTGAACCTGAGTGGTGTTTTATTGGACTTCTGTGCTCATCACAGATTGTCCATAACAAACTATGTTCAAGCATAGGGGTGTTCATATGTGCACCTGTCACCAGGACACCCTAGGCCTCAGTTCAATGATCGACTTTGTGGTTGTGTCGTCGGACTTGCAGCCACAGGTCTTGGACACTTGGGTGAAGAGGGGAGGGAGCGGTCAACTGATCACCTGGTGGCGAGTAGGCTTCGATGGTGGGGGAGTATGCCAGTCAGGCCTGGTAGGGTCTGCTGGGAACGCCTGGCAGAGTCCCCCATCTGATGTATCTTCAACTCCCACCTCTAGCAGAACTTCGACCACATTGCGATGAAGGTGGGGGACATAGAGTCCAAATGGGCCATGTTGTGCCTCCATCGTTGAGGCGGCTGACCGGAGCGGTGGCTGTAAGGTGGTCGGTGCCTGTCGTGGTGGCAATCCTCGAACCTGTTGGTGGACACTGTCAGTAAGGGATGCCGTCAAGCTGAAGGAGTCCTATGGGACCCTTTTGTCCTGTGGGACTCTGAAGGCAGCTAATAGGTACCAGCAGGCCAAGTGGAATGCAGCATTGGTGGTTGTGGAGGCAAAAAAACTCTGGTGTGGGAGGAACTTGGGGAGGCCATGGAGAACGACATTTGGACGGCTTCGAGGAGATCCTGGTCCACCATCCAGTGGCTCAGGAGGGGGAAGCAGTGCAGTGTTAACACTGTATATGGTGGGGATGGTGCGCTGCGGACCTCGACTCGAGATGAGTACTTCAAAGACCTCCTCAATCCCACTAACATGCCTTCCAATGAGGAAGCAGAGCCTGGGGACTCCGAGGTGGTCGAAAAACTCCTTGGTGGCAGGGCCCCAGGGGTGGAAGAGATACACCCATAGTTCCTCAAAGCTCTGGATGTTGTAGGACTGTCTTGGTTGACACGCCTCTGCAACATCGCATGGACATCTGGGACAGTGCCAGACTGGGGTGGTGGTCCCCCTGTTTAAGGGGGACGGGAGGGTGCGTTACAACTACAGAGGGATCACACTCCTCAGCCGCCCTAGAAAAAAAGTCTATTTGGGGTCCTGGAGGGGAGGGTCCGTCAAATAGTTGAACCTCTGATTCAGGAGGAACAATAGTTTTCGTCCTGATCGCGGAACAGTGGACCAGCTCTACTGTACACCCTTAACAGGGTCCTGAAGGGTGCATGGGAGTTTGCCCAACCAGTCTACATGTGTTTTGTGGACTTGGAAAAGGCGTTCAGCCGTGTCTCTCGGGGAAGCCTGTGGGGGTACTCCGAGTGTATGGAGTACCAGACCCCCTGATAAGGGCTGTTCGGTCCCTATACAACTGGTGTCAGAGCTTGGTCCGCATTGCCAGCAGCAAGTCGAACCCGTTTCCAGTGACCGTTGGACTCTGCCATGGCTGCCCTTTGTCACCGATTCTGTTCTTAACTTACGGACAGAATTTCTAGGTGCAGCCAGGGCGTTGTGGGGGGTCCAGGTTGGTGGACTCTGGATTGGGTCACTGCTTTTTGCAGATGTTGTCTGGTTTGCTTCATCAGGCCATGATCTTCAGCTCTCTGGATCGGTTTGCAGCAGAGTGTGAAGCAGCTGGGATGGGAATCAGCAGCTCTAAATCAGAGACCATGGTCCTCAGCCGGAAGAGGGTGGAGTGCCCTCTCAGGGTTGGGAGTGAGATCCTGCCCCAAGTGGAGGAGTTCAAGTATCTTGTGGTCTTGTTCACAAGTGAGGGAAGAATGGAGTACAAGACCGACAGGCAGATCAGTGCAGTGTTCACAGTGATGCAGGCTCTGCATCGGTCTGTTGTGGTGAAAAAGGAGCTGAACCATAAGGCAATGCTCTCAATTTACAAGTTGACCATAGGTGAGGGTAGGAGTGTAGATCATGAGCTATGGGTAGTGACCGAAAGAATGAGATCGTGAATACAAGCGGCTGAAATGAGTTTCCTCCGCAGGGTGTATGGGCTTCCCCCTTAAAGATAGGGTGAGAAGCTCAGTCATCCGAGAGGTGCTCAGAGTAGAGCCTCTGCATCGAGGAGTCAGATGAGGCGGCTCAGGCATCTGATCTGGGTGCCTCCCGGGTGAGGTGTTCCGAACACGACCCAAGACATTCTGGAGGGACCGTCTCCTGGCTGGCCTGGGAGCACCTTGGGATTCCCCCAGAACAGCTCGAAGTGGCCGGGGAGAGGGAAGTCTGGGCATCTCTGCTCAAGCTGCTGCCCCCATGACCCGATCTCAGATAAGCAGAAGAGGATGGATGGAGCTTTGGAGGAGTTTTCTAAAATTGTACATATGAAGGAAAATTGGAGTTTGAAGAAAAGAAAGCAAGGAGGTAGAGAATCCCTTTTAGAACATCATGAAAATATCAATTAATGTGAAGTATTTAAAACGAGTAAAAGATTATACAACGATCTCCGAAACAAATTGACAGAATTTGCTCAGGGACAACTGAAAATAGAACTGCTGGGATTGGTTTTATAGTTAAATAAGGACAACTGAAAATAAATTATGAAGAAATATGCAGGAAATGCAAAGCTACAAGTCCTAATAGAAGACAGCCAGGAAATCAGCGTAAATCAATATATGCCCCAAATGGAAAAACGATATAAATTTTTTTGAAAATTAAACCTTTTATCAAAACAAAAAGGACAGGATTGTGGTAGGAGACTTCAATTGTGTAATTGAGTCCAGAAATAGAAAGCCAGATAAGACAGCAAGACTATTAAAAAGTATTAAAGAACACCAGTTGAAAGACCATTATAGAGAAGTCAGTAAAGATGACAAAGATCATATGTGGATAGGAGGAGGTGTGGTGTTATGGGTCCACAGCTCTCTGAAAAGGCCAGTTTTAAATAAATAATCACCATGCTCACATTGTAGCAAGGGGTGTGATAGTGTGGCTGAAATGGTTTCTGGGTGGATTCGTGCTGCGGGTGTTTCTCAGCCAAGTGCACAGGTGAGAGATGGTCTGCAGCACAATTGTTCCCGGGAACTGTTGATTGCCACAGCTGCCATGTCCATTATATAGAGAAGCCCGAGACGGTTAGGGGAGAACAGAACAAGAGGAAAAAGAAAGGAATGGAAAGAATAGACCCCTCCTCGAACCGCCACCTTATCGTGGTGGAGGGGTTTGCGTGTCCCAATGATCCTAGGAGCTCTGTTGTCTGGGGCTTTATACCCCTGGTAGGGCCACCCAAGGCAAACTGGTCCTAGGTGAAGGATGAGAAAGTGTGGTTCAACAGACCTATGGATGAATAAAAAAATTTGGACGGCGTTTTCCCTTGTCCGGACGCGGGTCACCAGGGCCCCCCTCTTGAGCCAGGCCTGGAGGTGAGGCTCGATGGCAAGCGCCTGGTGGCCAGGCTTGCACCAATGGGGCTCACCCAGGCACAGCCCAAAGAGGCAACGTGGGTCCCCCTTCTCAATGGGCTCACCACCTATGGGAGGGGCCAAGGAGGTCTGGTGCAGTGCGAGTTGGGAGGTGGCTGAAGGCAGGGACCTTGGTGGTCCGATCCTTGGCTACAGAAGCTGGCTCTTGGGACGTGGAATATCACCTCTGAAGGGGAAGGAGCCTGAGCTTGTACACGAGGTTGAGAGGTTCCAGCTAGATATAGTCGGGCTCCCCTCGATGCAGAGCTTGGACTCTGGAACCAATCTCCTTGAGAGGGGCTGGACACTACCACGCTGGAGTTGCCCCTGGTGAGAGGTCCTGAGCGGGTGTGGGCATACTTATTGCCCCCTTGACTTGGAGCCTGTACATTGGGGATTACCTCAGTGGACAAGAGGGTAGCCTCCCTCCGCCTTCGGGTGGGGTAAGGTACAGATCCCAACTGTTTGTGCATATGCACCAAACAGTAGTTTGGAGTACCCACCCTTTTTGGAGTCCCTGGAGGGGGTGCTAGAGGGCATACCTTCTGGGGACTCCCTCGTACTGCTGGGAGACTTCAATGCTCACGTGGGCAATGACAGTGAGACCTGGAAGGGCGTGATTGGGAGGAATGGCCCCCCTGATCTGAACCCGAGTGGTGTTTTGTTATTGGACTTCTGTGCTTGTCCCGGACTGTCCATAACACACACCATGTTCAAGCATTGGGGTGTTTATATGTGCACTTAGCACCAGGACACCCTAGGCCTCAGTTCGATGATCGACTGTGGTCGTGTCAGACTTGCAGCCACAGGTCTTGGACACTCAGGTGAAGAGGGGAGCGGAGCTGTCAACTGATCACCACCTGGTGGCGAGTTGGCTTTGATGGTGAGGAAGGATGCCAGTCAGGCCTGGTAGGCCCAGACATGTTGAGGGTCTGCTGGGAATGTCTGGCAGAGCCCCCTGTCAGAAGTAGCTTCAACTCCCACCTCTGGCAGAACTTCGACCACGTCCCGAGGGAGGTGGGGGACATCGAGTTCGACTAACCAATCTCTCATTCTTCCTAGGGCACGAAGCGAAAGCAGAAGCAGACAATGGCCGACAGTGAGATGAATTGCGTTGCCGTCAAAGAACTCCAGGCACACAGATTCAGGAACTCCTATCCAGATGAAGATACCTTAGGGATTTGAAAGCTCAGCTGCTGGATAAACCATCCCCGCCATCTGAAATCGACATAACATCAACCCTGCATTGTGCCGCTCAAGTAAACTTCACCCCCATACCTCAGAGTGACGACAACACCGATGAAGACTTTGGCGTATTTCAGCTATGCGTGCGGGGGTTCAAGGCTAGAACGCCTCCATTGGCACAGGCGAGCATCTTAACTCAGAACCGGTTCGACACTCTCCGTGTCCCCAGTTTGCCTTCAACCCCTGATGATGTAATAGTGGTAGGTGATTCGAATGTTAGAAACCTCAATATCACATGCCCAAATCAAAAATCTTTTGTTTCTTGTTTTCCTGGTGCTCGTGTCCGAGATGTGATGAGACATGTGCCGGCAATCTAAGAGAACCACAAGAAGAGGGCAGTTGGAGCGATTGTATTGCACGCCGGCGTGAGCGACATAAGGCACAGACAGTTGGAAATTCTCAAGACGGACTTCGCAGCACTAATTAAAAACACGAAGGAGAGGACCCCATTGGCAAAGATCTTCAATTCGGGTCCACTATCTCTCGTCAGAGAATCAAATGAGTACTACAGTCGTCTGCTAGGATTAAACAACTGGTTGAAAGGCTTCTGCAAGAATCAAGACATCGGATTCATCAACAACTGGGACCTCTTTTGGGAAAGACCGCGTTTCTTCAAGCGAGATGGCCTGCATCCAAACAGATTCGGTGCCCGGGTCCTCTCCAAAAACATATCTAAAAGGTAATTCATTTATCTTGACTATCTCTACTCTTAACCCCTTCCGAAATGCTATTACTGTGCTAGGACAGGATAATTGTTTAATAAAATCTTCCGTAAAAGTGCACAACATTAATACTCAACCAATCTCAATGCACGTAGAAAATCTAGGCAATACGGCATAAAACACCAATAATTACAATTACTTTAGATGAACAATGTATTAAAACTAAAAACAGACTAAACAAATACACAGAGTGGCGCCAATAAAAATAACCGTTCCTGTTCCAAATATCAATAACGCACATAGTATTCGTCTCTGCCCCTCCGAAACATTAAATATGGCACTATTAAATGTTAGAGCTTTAACGAACGACTTTTTTTAAAATCAACGATCTTAGTGATAGAAAAATTGATTTTATTGCACTAAGTGAAACGTGGCTTAGCTCAGATGGCGCAGCTGTTCTAATTGAATCTGTGCCTCCGGATTAGTTTTACTCATGCAGATCGCCAAGGAAACAGGCAGCGGACTAGCAAACATTTACTCAAGCCGGTTAAAAATGTAAAGATGTCAGTTTTGGTAAATTCAAGTCCTTTGAGTATCTTGCCGTTGTTATTCATGGAGATTCTCACGTTCTAGTATTATCCGTGTATAGACCTCCTAAATTTAACACGTCTTTGAGGAATTCTCCGACTTAAATGTCAATTTTAATTACAAACTAGGACACACTCTTAATAGTCGGCGACTTTAATTTTCATATAGATAATCAGTGTGACCAAAAAGTAAAAGAATTCATGAACCTCCGGGACTCTTGATTTGAGACAGCTCGTTAATCAGCCTACACATAAAGCAGGTCATACGTTAGACTTAGTAATTACTAAAGGACTAAAAGTTGATATAAAGCAGGTCATTGATATTGGTCTATCAGACCATTTTCTTCTACTTTTTAATACAGAAATAATGAGAACACTCATAAGCAGATTGTTAAAAAATGCTTCTTTGACTCAGCAGCTTTAAAACTTACAAATATTCTAAGCAATCAGTCCGTTTATAGTGCCAACTACAATAGCGAGGATAATGTAAATAAGGTGGAAAGATTTAATACTAAAGTGAGAGCTGCTGTTGACATAGTTGCACCTTAAAAGAGTTTAAAAAAAAAAAAAATCTAGCATTGTTATACCATGGAAGACCCAAAGAGTGTCTGATTTAAACAGAACATGCCGTAGAGCCGAGTTTAAATGGAGGAAGACTAAACTATCCACTATGAAATATTAAAAGTTATAAACAATACAATAACCGTCCATCTTAAGAGGCGCTGCTATTTCTCCAAGATTATAAATAACAATGCTAGTAATCTCAGAGTCTTATTCTCGACGATTGATCGTCTGCTAAACCCAGGTAACTCAAAAGGAATGCATCTTAAGTACTTCAAGTAAAACCTGTGAAGCTATTGCTGTATTTTTCAATCAAAAAATTAGAAATAACAGTATAATGGAGTACTGGGGTTTAGGAGGATCCTTAGTGTTGGGGAGATAAACAAATTAACCTTTCACTAGGATAGATTTACATAAAATAAATTTCAACTGAAACCCTCCACCTGTGTCCTTGACCCAATACCAACAAGTTTTTTCAAATCGGGCGTGCTAATTGAGAATATTTTTGACATAGTAAATTCGTCATTAGATACGGGGGTCTTCCCAGACTTAAGTTAAACCCCTACTTAAGAAAAATAATCTCGATCCCTCTGCTCTTGAAAATTATAGACCCATCTCTAACCTGCCTTTCTTAAGTAAAATTCTAGAGAAGGCAGTCATTATGCAGTTAAATGAGCACCTCAATAAACATGCTATTCTTGATAAATTTCAGTCAGGTTTTAGAACAAATCACAGCACAGAAACTGCACTCGTTAAAAGTAGTAAATGACTTGTGGGTAAATGCAGACAGAGGTCATTTATCAGTTCTCATCCTATATTAGATCTGAGTGCCGCATTTGACACCATTGATCACAATATTCTTAGAAATCGCCTTAGTCAATGGGAGGGCCTCTCAGGCAGTGTTTTAAATTGGTTTGAATCCTACCTGGTAGGAAGAAAATTCTTTGTTAGTTGTGGTAATTACAACTCAAGAGACACAGGATATCCTATATGGTGTTCCACAAGGCTCCATCTTAGGTCCGCTGCTCTTCTCAATCTACATGCTTCCGTTAGGCCAGATTATCGCAGGGCACAACGTGAGATACTACAGCTATGCTGATGACCCAGCTGTATTTATCAATAGCTCCTGATGACCCCGATTCTCTTGATGCAACAACAATGTCTTACTTGTATTTTTGAATGGATGAATAGTAACTCTCAAGCTAAATAAAGAAAACTGAATTCTTAGTGCTAGCCTCATTGTATCTATTATTGCCAATTAGAAATAAACTGGATACATTAGGATTAAAAGTGAAGATGGTGGTAAAAAGCTTAGGGGTAACTTGACTAATCCGAATTACAAATCGCATATTGATCAGATCACTAGGACAGCATTTATTCCACTTAAACATACCAAAAGCTAGACCTCATATCATTGAAAGATGCAGAGAAATTAGTTCACAAGTTTGTTTCCAGTCAATTAGATTATTGTAACGCAATCCTCTCAGGAATACCCAAAATAGAAATTAATCGTTTGCAACTAGTGCAGAATACAGCTGCTAGAATCCTAAACAGGAAAAGAAAATCCGAGCATTTCTCCAGTTTTGATGTCACTACACTGGTTACCTGGGTCACTCAGGATTGACTTTAAAATTCTGCTTATGGTTTATAAAGCCTTAAATAAATCTCCCCATCTTATATAATCGGAATGTCTGACGTCTTATATTCCAAATCGTAACCTCAGATCCTCAAGAGTATCTCCTGAGAATTCCAAGTGTTAAACTTAAGTGGTGAGGCGGCCTTCTGCGGTTATGCACCTAAAATCTGAAATAGCCTGCCAATAGGAATTCGCCAGGCTAATACAGTGGAGCACTTTAAAAAAACTACTGAAAACACATTACTTTAACATGGTTTTCTCATAACTTTAAATTTAACCGCAATACTCTGTATATTCAAATCATTATAATAACTATTCATGATAGCTCTAAAAACTGTACTAACCCCTACTCTTTTTCCGGTGTCCTAAGCCACCACCATCTACTCAAAGCACCGTAATGTTCCAACAGTGATGGATTAAAAGCCAGAAGTCTGCATGACCATCATCATCAAGTCCTTCCGTGAGAACCCCCAATTACAAATATGACTATTTCATTTATGTTGGGTAGAATGACCACAGGAGACTGGGTGGTCTCGTGGCCTGGAACCCCTGCAAATTTTTCTCCAGTCTGGAGTTTTTTTGTTTTTTTTTCTGTCCTCCCTGGCCATCGGACCTTACTCTTTGTTAATGTGGTCTTATTTTAATTTCTTATTTTTGTCTTTTATTTTTCTTTTCTTCATTATGTAAAGCACTTTGAGCTACTTTTTGTATGAAAATGTGCTATATAAATATTGTTGAATGGGCCATGTTCCATGCCTCTATTGTTGAGGCGGCTGACCGGAGCTGTAGCCGTAAGGTGGTCTGTGCCTGTCGTGGTGGCAATCCCCGAACTCGTTGGTTGACACCAGCGGCGAGAGATGCTGTCAAGCTGAAGGAGTCCTTTTGTCCTGTGGGACACTGGAGGCAGCTAATAGGTACCAGCAGGCCAAGCAGAATGTGGCTTCGGTGGTTGCCGAGGCAAAAACTCAGGCATGGGAAAAGTTTGGGAAGGCCATGGAGAACGACATTCAGACGGCTTCAAGGAGATTCTGGTCCACCGTCCGGCATCTCAGGAGGGGGAAGCAGTGCAGTGTCACTGTATATGGTGGGGATGGTGCGCGGTTGACTGACTTGGGACATTGTGGGTCTAGGAAATACGAGTACTTCAAAGACCTCAACCCCACTAACATGCCTTCCAATGAGGAAGCAGAGCCTGGGGACTTGGAGGTGGGCTCCCCCATCTCTGGGACCAAGGTCACCAAGGTGGTCAAAAAACTCCTTGGTGGCAGGGCCCTGGGGTGGAGGAGATAAGCCCGGAGTTAAAGGCTGTGGATGTTGTAGGGCTATCTTGGTTGACACGTCTCTGCAACATCGCATGGACATCAGGGACAGTGCCTCTGGATTGGCAGACCGGGGTGGTGGTCCCCCTCTTTAAGGGGGACCGGAGGGTGGGTTCCAACTAGAGGGATCACACTCCTCAGCCTCCCTGGAAAAGTCTATTTGGGGGTTCTGGAGAGGGTCCGTCAGTCAAACCTCAGATTCAGGGGGAACAGTGTGGTTTTCGCCCTGGTCGCGGAACAGTGGACCGGCTCTACACCCTTAGAGTCCTGGAGGGTGCATGAGTGTTTGCCCAGCCAGTCTACATGCATTTTGTGGACTTGGAAAAGGCGTTCGACCATGTCCCATGGGGAATCCTGTGGGGGGTGCTCCGGAAGTATGGGGTACCGGACCCCCTGATAAGGACTGTTCAGTACCTGTATAACTGGTGTCAGAGCTTGGTCCGCATTGCCGGCAGTAAGTCGAACCCATTTCCAGTGAGAGTTGGACTCCGCCAGGGCTGCCCTTTGTCACCGATTCTGTTCATAACTTATGGATGGAATTTCTAGGTGCAGCCAGGGTGTTGAGGGGGTCCGGTTTAGTGGACTCGGGATTGGGTCACTGCTTTTTGCAGACAAGGTTGTCCTGTTTGCTTCAACAACCATGATCTTCAGCTCTCTGGATCGGTTCGCAGCAGAGAGTGAAGCGGCTGGGATGGGAATCGGCACCTCCAAATCTGAGACCATGGTCCTCAGCCGGAAAAGGGTGGAGTGCCCTCACAGGGTAGGGAGCAAGATCCTGTCCCAAGTGGAGGAGTTCAAGTATCTCAGGGTCTTGTCCACGAGTGAGGGAAGAATGGAGCACGAGATCGACAGGCGGATCGGATAGATAGATACTTTATTAATCCCAATGGGAAATTCCGCAGTAATACGGGCTCTGCATCGGTCTGTCGTGGTGAAAAAGGAGCCGAGCCGTAAGGCAAAGCTCTCAATTTACCAGTTGATCCATATTCCTACCTTCACCTATGGTCATGACCTATGGGTAGTGACTGAAAGAACAAGATTGTGAATACAAGCGGCTGAAATGAATTTCCTCTGCAGGGTGTCTGGGCTCTCCCTTAAAAAGATAGGGTCAGAAGCTCAGTCATCTGGGAGGGGCTCAGAGTAGAGCTGCTGCTCCTCCGCATCAAGAGGAGTCAGAGGAGGTGGCTTGTGCATCTGATCAGGATGCCTTCTGGACACCTCCCTCGCGAGGAGTTCCAGGCACATCCAACCGTGAGGCGGCCACGGGGAAGACCCAGGACACACTGGAGGGACTGTCTCCCGGCTGGCCTGGGAACACCTTGGGATTCCCCCGGAAGAGCTAGAAGAAGTGGCCAGAGAGAGGGAAGTCTGGGCATCTCTGCTCAAGCTGCTGCTCCCGTGACCCGACCTCGGATAAGCGAAAGGATGGGTGGATGGAAAGAATAGAAAGACCGGTTGCTGGAGTGCATGGGGCAGGAGAAAGCCAGTGTGTGAGAAGGTGAATGAAGAGCAGGCTCGATTGCAGCTGGACTAGCGAGGTGTGTAGTTAACACCTAGGACAGTGGATAGTAGTCTCTCACGCTGAGCATTTGTAGAACAGTGGGATTGACTAGTGAGGAAGAGGACTTGCCAAGGAAGGCAGTGGGAGTCAGGAGGCTTGGAGGAGACGTTCTTGTCGCGAGTGTCCTGGTTGGCAAGGACTCCGAGTCTCAGGCCTGGGATGAGTGCGTTACCAAAGCCAGGATCAGGAGGCCTCCAGACCTGTGTGTGTGAGCGAGAGAAAAAGGACAGCTGCAGTGAGCGTCTCGCCTGGTGCAGGGCCCAAACAGGAGAAGCAGGCGAGATGCCAGTGTACAAGCACCGAGCTTATGGTTTTAAGACTGCTTCCAGCAACGTTTTAACCTCAGTTTGTCAGATTGTCCATTTTGTTTTAACCTCCATGATTGTCACTAATTGGATTAATTTTTTATTGGATTTGTGAACCTTGGGCACTGCACTTTGTGGACACTGTTGTGATTGTGGTATTTTAATAAAAGCAACTTTTATACATCATCCCCTTTGCTATTGTTGCATCAATGTGTAGCTCATCTTGGTTAGAACCAATTGATGGTGTTGTGTTCAAGGGCTCCCAAACAGAAGATGGGAGCATGGAGTCGAATCTGCATCATCGCAGAAGGAGAAAGAAAAACCATGAATAGACTAGATATGGACAAATACTAACTTCCCAGTCAAAGTTTAGACTTCAGCTGGTTCTCTTTTCAGACCACCAATTCATTACAACAGAAACTGAAAAGAACACCATCAAAAGGAAAGGCATCTGGAAATTGAATACAACACTCGAGAGAGGGAGAGAGAGAACAAGCCAGGTAACAGTAAATGGAAAGCTGACCAAGAGTTTTGAGATCAAAACAAGGAGTAAGGAAAGGCTGTCCCCTATCAGCGCTCCCATTTATAATCAGCATTGAACCCCTCCTGGAGAAAATTATAAATGAAAAATATACAGAAGGAATCAGAATCACAGGAAGCGATGGAAAAAAAAAAAAAAAAAAACAGCAAAATGTACTGCCTGTACGGATGACATTTATAAAGATAGTGAATCAATAAGGCAGACAAAAGTGGAGGACTTTTCCAAGGCCTTAGACCAAAACAAAAAATTGAATGCCTGACTAAAGGGCAATGGAATGAAGAAAACCATCAAAATCTTGAAGATTGAGGGTGGGGAAGAAATGAAAAAAACATAGCAAGCATGCAGGGACTTTGGAAAACGTTAAAATTAAGTAAAAAAACAAATTATGCTAAGGTTAATGTACCTCAGCACAATTTTTTACCACCAAACAGTTTTAAATAGAAGATTTCTTTTGGGAGACAAAAGAATGTAGGAGGCTGTGGCAAGTAATTCAGGGAAAAGAAAGGCGAAAAAGACTTCCAATATAAAGAATTAAATTGAAATACTTAACAGTCATAAATATGGTACAAAGTGGAAAAGGAAAAGCAGCAGACATGGAAAGATACATGGGGGTCCTTGAGTTAATTTGGACTGTACAAAATAGTAAACCCAAAGGCTTCATAATGCCAAAACAGAGAAGCAATAAAGTTCCCCAAAACATGCAAGGTTAAGAATGGAATATGGGAAAGTTGGCCAAAGGATTAAAAAAAAAAAAAAAACACATTTTAAGGAAACTGACAACATGGATGAGAGATAGAAGGAAAGCAGAGGAAGCATAGAATGATGAGCAATAACTGCTTAACAAATGTTCAAAAAGACTCATCTTGGAAATGCGCACACACAGAGCTCCATCTCCATAGGAAAAATGGAGTCAGATCTGAGGAATGTCTGAGACAAGGATTTAGAGAAAGGGAAATCGCCTCATTTGTGATGTGGTAATGCAAAATTGCAAGAGAAGTATGGGAAAATAATCTAGAAAGAAATATGTTAATTTAGTAAACAATACTTCCTGTTTAGTTGGATCTTTTGGAAATTGTCCAAAAATGGATTAGCTCTGTAAAAGTAGTATGTGAAACGAGATGTATATTAAGCAAGAACAAAGTTACTCCCCCTAGGTACCATACTGAAAATGATTGAAAGAACCAAGAAGAAAAGGTGAGTAAAGCATAGTGGGGTTTTTTTTTTTTTGTTTTTTTTTGTTTTTTTTTTAAATAAAGATTTTAGATGAGAACTTCCCACCATCCCCCAACAGAAGCAGATCTGTTAAAGACCAAAGCATACAATGAAAGTCACAGTAATGCAGGTCAAACCGAAAAAAGGGGTTTTTCCAGGTCAGGTGTAGGGCACGCCCCATGGCCTTGAATCAGGGTTGGATAGGTCGGTGCATCCACCAGCCCGTTTCTGCTTCCTTTAATGAGTGGTGAATTTTCAGGGGCAAGATTGTGGAAGCTTTGCAATCCAGCAGTGTAGTGGCAAGACCAGTTGGAGCCATGGATAGAAGAAAAAAAAAAATTCGAATCAAGAACCTGGAGTTTTTGGGAGACCTGCATCACTTATTTCTGTGGTTGGAAGAGAGAAGAGAAAACGTGGTCCACTTCAAACTGAAGGAGGAACAAATGAAGCAAGGGGACTTCAGCAAGGAGGTGCTGCAAAGGACTAAAATTTACTCTGAGAATGGAGTCTTTACCTTTTCTGGTAAACCTCTTAAATACCACTTCAAAAATGGTTTTACATGAGGCCTTCCTGATGGTGCCATGCGTGAGCACATATGCCGTGGGGTTCTCTCTCTCCTGATCACCTTCCTCTCTTGGCACTTTGCCACCCAACAGCTTAGACAGGCAGCAGGAGGCAGTTTTTCCATTCAATGTCCCGCCTAGTCCCACACCTTCCAGCCAATAAGCTCCAGTGATGGGTGGCTTGTTTGCATAGGAGAGCGGTGCACCCTGGGTTTGCTGGCTGAACCTGCCTAATCAAGGTGGCGAGGTCAGTGCAACTCCATCATCCGAGACACTGAGTGTACAGGCGTCTGGTCAGCTGCTAGCTCCTGTGCATTTTTCAAATCACTAGCAATAACAGCAAACAAACATTTCAAAATTTAACATTGGCGGTTTCTTGAAGCAGGCAGAGTTTATTCACAGGTCCGTCCAATGTGCTGGTTTGGTCTGCACAAAAACTGAGCGCATCTTTGGCATCTGGCATTGTCTTGATGATTTGACCCCCCCATTCCCTAGGAACTGTGCAGACTTGTGGAGTGCAACATCTACAATTAAAACAAGTCCCCTGGTTCAAAATTTCTTCATGGTGTAAGCCATTTTTGACATTCTTAAAAGTACTGGCACACTCTTTAGACCATCTTTTCCAAAACAAAACTCAGTCACGTATTGAATTTGCTTCCAGTGTCTTAGAGTGTACTGGTCATTTTTAGGAAAGTCCAGGAGGCAAGTCAGGTTGTGTCTTCAGCAACAGCAAGTGATTGTGTGAGAGTGCCTCCAAATCATTTGGGTCATTTGAGAGGTCTGTTGTTGATTGATTGAACTTCACACATTGTTTGGAGAGACTCATAGTTGAGTGTTTGTTGGTTTAGTATTGAGTTTAGAATTTTATGGTTCTGATTGGTCTCTTCCACACTCCACCTTGAGAGGCTGACCGTGGATTGAAAATCCATTTGATCTTTCTTCATCATAGCATTTTTCTTGGTCAAAAATTTAATTGCTTCTAATAACTATTTCTGGTCCAAAGTTTGTTCCATTATCTGAGCGAGAACTTGTATCCATGGCAAATGGTGCTTTATGCACAAGAATCAGTGTCTAAGCTCTGAGCAATCTCCATGTGCACAGCTCTGGTTGTTAGACAAGTGAAGATTACTCCACTATTTTGGACTATTTTGGTCCCTTTTCAAGTCAAGAGGATAAAATCTGGTCAACTCCAACATTGGTGAAAGGTGGTTGATCACGTACTAGGCGATCTTCTGGCAAATCTGCCATTTTTTGCTCACCTGCTTTTGCATTGCATCTTCTGCATGTTATCCAGTTCAAAATGATTCCGATAGCTGAATTTTCTGGACGTATCCAGTATTTCTGGCGTAACCGTGCAAGCACATAGTTGTGCCCACATTGTCCGATTTCTTTATGAACATTCGGAGAGAAGCAATCTGTGAATGCCTGTGAAGAACTGCAGAATGTTTAGCTTCTACTGCCATTGCAGTTTTGTTGAGTCTTCCTCCAACTGTCCGTATTCCATCTTGTATGACTGGGTCAAGTTTATAAAAATTTGACTTTAAAACACTACACAATTTTTTTTCTTCCCCACAAGCCTTTTAAAGCCTTTAAATTCTTCTGGAATTCCTTGCTGTTGACCGAGGCAGATAAGCTCTGTTTCAGCTTTAGCCAAGTCTTCTAGAGAAATTGGGCTTGGTTTTAAAGTCCGTTTATACTTTTTCATGTGCTCCGATGAGGGATTTATTCTTCTGGATTACTTTTAGATTGACCGACTTCTAGTTGAAATTTCTTTTTTTTTTTTTATAAATGCAACAGTAGGTCTTTAAACTGGAGGAGCCAAGCCACTGCTTTGTTAAAGCATAGCCAATCCAAAAAAAAGAGGGTTATTAGTTTGTTGATGGGCTTGGTCGCTTCAATTCTTGTCATGTTAACTGCAGATTTTAAATTTCTGGATCATTTTTAGAGTGAATCGCTCAGTTGATCTGGTCTTTTTGGCCACTCCTGTTCGGGCTCAGTTTCTTATTGAAGCATGTGGTGCTTTGGAGAAAGCGTTCTATAGCCCTCTGGATGCTTGATCAGCCAGATTAAGGGCAGATTTAGCATGCCTCCATTGCAAAGGTTGTGAATGATCTCTGATCACGGAGATCATGTTGGCAACAAAGGTCTAATCAAGTGCTATCATTTGAAATGTATTTTAGCACTGTGGTGGTGTCAGTCCAAAATGTAGATTCTTGTAAGGGCATTTGAAGCTTGTCTTATAGCATTTTGTCTACCATGACGGTGTGGACGATTTTTGTGACTGAAGACAGAGAAGAAAATTAAAATTAGTCAAAACCTTTTATTAATACATACCAAGCAAGGGTAAAATGTCAGAGAAACACAGTCCTAGGACACCGCACTTCATCTGCCTCGAGCGCAGATGTCCTTGTTCTTTTATACCTTTCTAATCTCCTGATCGTTGACCATGTAAGCAAAAAATAGCATCCTGACTCATTGTACTTTTCCAGTTTTTGTAAAGTCATTACCCTAAAGGTATATTTTCTTGTCACACACATCATCAAAAGAAACTTCCAGAAAGTATACATGCTTTTTGTCACGCACGCCAAACACAAACAAGTTTCATCACTCTGTCCTATTTTCTATACACACATACATTTTGTTCAATTACATCTTTTTTTTGTTTCCACACTCCTCCCTTTTTGAACAAAATGATGTGGGCCTATAAATTCTATTTTGAAATGGTTGATGAAAGGGAAAGGGGAGAGAAAATGGAAGAAGCTATACGAGACATGCGCTCATCATGTAGCACATATGCCCTTTCCATAGAGGCGGTAAAGTACTTAGATATTATATAGCGAAACAAAGGGATAATACAACAACCAACCAGGAGGAGGAGACAAAATGTCACAACCAAAGAAATGAAAACAGATCTTATCCATTGTCCCCAGGACCCAAAGGAGGATGCAAACCACTGATCCCAGGGATTTGTAATGCCAGAATTAGTGGAAAGTTCTTTAGAGAGAGCAGTGAGGCCTGCCAATGCACGAGTTATTGATCCATCTGGCGCGGTATTATTTGGAATATATGTACAACAAGCATCACCAAACATAGCACAAACACCTCCCTTTTCGGCAAGTAACATGTCCAAGGCTAGACGATTTTGCCAAGTCATCAGAGAAGTACGATCAAGCTGTTCATGTATACCTTCAATAGCGTCTTTGGTGAAGTTAAGGAAACGTTGTTGGTTATAATTAATCCAGTCTACATTCTTATTAATAGTAATTTGGGGTATGATAGATTCAAAACCGGCTGCGACTTGATTCCTAGCTTTAAATCTGTCTGGGACACCCCTAGGGACTCCAATAGCATCTATGTATACTCCAGGGCCATGTAAGGAGATATCAGTAGGCGTATGGAAAAGAGAGCGGGTATGTCGGAAAAAGGAGGTGTGAAATAATATGGGGAGTGAGAGGGAGGTAAGGATAGAAGTAAGGCAGGGCAACCCCACGGGGTCAGAAATGTTAGATAATGGGAAAGGGACTGTAGCTAAATGGGGACGGGCTGTAGCGCACGCATAACAATGAGAACGATTAACTTGCTTAGCTGAATAGAGAATCCACTGCAACCATCTATTCTGATCTCCATAACCAGTTTCTACTGAAAAAGTGGATGAAAGGGTAGAAATATTCATAATCCTAACAGGAGAAAAATCTAAACCAAAAGTTGGGGAGATGGGTGTGTGTGCCAGAGAATGAGGGGTGTTAGTAACAGGATCGTCAATCTTAATTAGAAATCTCCCTAAAGGGTCTGTTCCAGATACATATACCCCTAATACATAAATACCTGAGTTACAATGGTTGTCAGCACATACAATGAGAGGCATGTCCTTTTATGATAGAAAACCGATTTTTCAAACCGTATTTTTGGGCCTCAAAAGGTTGATAACCCCAGTTCTCAGTTCCAGTGTTAGCAAAAACCCATTGCCAGTTGTCGCAGTCACTTCCCCTCATACACACGTATTTGTCAGATCCGGTCCACTGGGCTTGTCGACCAGTCCCACAGTTGATAATAGAGCAGAAATCAAACTGCACTGATGTGGTGATTCCTAACGGGAAAGTCAAGGTGACCAGGGCAGTAGACAAGGGAAAAGAAAAACATAGTAGCACAGCAATCAAGGGTGCCATCTCTTGCAATGTGAGGCGTGAATCCAGGCAGGCAGTCCTTCAACTTTCACGGCGTGTGGTGTGGATAGAAGAATTTGGAATGGTCCTCTCCACCTAGGCTGATGCCAGTGTTTCCTCCGAGTATCTCGAACCAGGATTCAGGTGCCCAAAGGAATTGGTAAATCCTTGGAAAGGGGGCTGGTCCTCCAGGCTTGATCAACCTGCTGGTGGATTTCCTTCAACGAGGTTCGCAAACCTGCAAGACTAGAGAGAAAATCATTGGGAGAAAAGGTTTGTTAGTGTGTTTATGAGTCCAGACTCCATCAGAGAGGGACCCTTCTTTGGACCATTTTCTCCTTTCGATATCCGTGGCTGCATTCTGTAAAGAAATAATTTAATTATCAGGGTCCTGGTCATTTCTCTGTTGGAATAAAGAAATTGGTGTGTTATTATATGCAGCCTCTTTAGCAAAGTGGTCAGCTAAATCATTCCCTTTGCTAGCAGGATCCTGTTTTCCCGTGTGAGCTTGACACCCAACAATCGCTAGCTCCGATGGTTTGGTTATAACTTCTAAAGGGATTCGATCAATTTCTGATGTTGGATGGGTTTGCCAGTACTGGTCTTAATTTGTGCTTAAAGGTTATCTATGCAATATATTTAAACGCGTCTTTTCCTTCATGCTTATTATTAACAAGGAAAACATACGTGCTTGAACCTTTATTCGTATCAAGTGTGCTGACCACTGCGTCACCATGCTCTTCCTTTATAGTACCTAAAATACACAACTTCCATTCATATCACAATTAGACACACACATTCATATCACAATTAGACACATTCCGCTTATCGCCAAAAAACTTGTCTCCCTTCTCATGTAATATTATTAAAAGAGCATTTTCCCTTCAAACTTGATCAGGGTTTAAAAGGAAAAATACTTTTGTATATTTACAAGCCTTAAACAAAAGTGGAGACAATTCATTTGCGCTAAACCAATTACACAAATCGATAATTATCTTTTTCAGTTTTTTAGTTAGAGCTCTCCAGGACTGGTCTTAAATTCCCTTAGTTTCCATAGTGTTCCATGATCATGGCAGACTCCAAAAGCATACCTGGAATCTGTATAAATTGTTACGATCTTCCCTTCGGACAGCTGACATGCTTAAGTGAGTGCTACGAGTTCAGCTGTTTTGTGCACTTAGCTTTATGAAATTTGATTTGCTTCCAGCAGGCGGTCCCCTTGGACCACTGCGTAACTGGTTGAGGGCGCTCCATTTTTCAATTGTAGCATTTGACAAAGTACAGAGTACATTCTGATACTCATAGGGATCCCTTTAATACACTCTATAACACACAAAATCACCCATACCATTTTCAACACACTTCACCCCAGTATTATTCTATATTTACACTATATTTGGAAACAATGCAGCAAAGGAAACAGAAACAAATGGACTCTGAAGAAAAGCAAGTTCAACTCTTCAGGACAAACAAACATAAGAAAAAAAGAAAAGGACAGAAGAAATTTCATGAGAACTACATCCGTGCTTGCTAATACAGCTTCTGTTGATGCAGCCACAGCACGAAGACACGGAGGAAATGCTGCGGCCACTGGATCCAGTTTTGTTTTAGAAAAAAAATAAGTCACCGGTCTTTGTTTATCTCCATGTTGTTGCATCAGTACTGAATTCATAAATCCCTGCTTTTCGTCCACGAACAAAGTGAATGGACGAGAATAATCAGGCAAACCTAGCGCGGGCGCAGATAAAAGAGTAAATTTTGAGGTTACAGAGCCTTCTCAGCCAGTTGTTGCAACGGCTGTGCTCTTTCAGTAAAATTTAGAACCCACTGTCTGCAGTGGCTGTAATGCGATTTTACAGTTGTTTTGATTAGCTGCAGCTTAACTTTAGAAACTTTATGGCCATTGTCCCCCAAAAACATTCTGGGTATCTATTGTCCCCCAAAAACAGCAACAATTTCTGGGTATTCATTGTACAATTTTTTTTTTTTTTCTTCTTCTGTAGCGCTACTGTATCCCGTCCGGCCAAAAGCCTTCTATCTACATACTGTATCCCGTCCGGCCAAAAGCCTTCTAAATTTTTGGGCAAGAGCTTAACCATAAACACAAAGGGCTTCTCTGTATCCCTGAGGCATGACGGTCCATGTCCATCGGCGGTACCGCGTTTGACGAGATCGGGATGTACGGCGGAGATGCCAGCCTCTGCTTCGGGAGACAAAGGATATTGGGCACGGTGCGGGCGGAAGGAGGACTTCGGGTGGATCACCAGAGGCTCACAGTGGGCTATCCTTTGAAACACTACTTTAGTTATTAAATGGTCAGGAGTATCAAAAATACCTGGAGTAACTTGTAACCAGTCTGTTCTTTCAAGGCATTTTTCCACCCATGGCCCTATTTTCTCCCATTAACAGTGTGTGATTTAGCTAAGGAAAAATGAGGCACTATGCCGCCAAGATAATATATGTGCTGTGAGCATGTAAGATGAACAGAAGCAGCTGCCTTTGTGGATGAAATAAAAACACAGTAGATGTGAAGGGTTTCGGGGCAAGTACCAGAAGTAAGGAAAGATTTTAGCCAGGTGGTGTCTACTTCTATAGGGAAGTATTGGGCAGTACAGTGTAAAATGTCAGGGGCCTGTAAATTGGGAAAAAGACAAGGGGAAAAATGAATGTAGGGCTTTGAGGAGAATGGTGTGTGGGGAAATATCTAAAGTCCATGCTGCAAAAGAGGGTTTGGGATAAGGGGTAATTTGACACAACAACTTGGGGGTTGAACAGAAAAAACAAAGCTGATTCAAACTTGAAAAAGGTGAGGTTGTCCAGAAGCAGTAAGCACAGTAACAGTTTTCGTTCGAAGCAGGGACCTTTGCCAGCAAGCGAGTAGATCAAGTGGCACCAGTGTAAAAAAACAGTCTTAGTGCCATCAACGAACAATGTCAGTAAAGGATCAGTCTCTGAATTATGGGTGAGCAAAGGTAGTTGAAAAGAGTGGCTGGAGGTCCCAGCGTTTTCCTATGGCCAGTATTGTTAGTCAGGGGTGTCAGAGGAAACAGGTGGAATAAGGGGAGGTGGGGGCTGTTGCTGTCTGTGAGGGCACTCCCGACGAAAATGTCCAGTTTCACCACAGGCGTAGCAAGAGAAGGAATTAGCATTGGAATTAAAGGGAGAGGGAATAAAAGGATTCTTAGTGTGGTCAACAGGAGGAGCTCTAAAACCACCTCGTCCTCTTCCTCGTCCTCGTCCCCTTCCTCTAAAGCCATATCCTCGACCTTGGTCAGGAGCATTCCTGGTATAATAGTTCATCTGTGTTGCCAATAATTTGGCATGAGAGTTCGATTCGGCCTGTTCAGCATGTCGTTTGACTTCATCAAACGTGGCACTTTCCCACTCAATACAGGAAGTGCGGACCTTGTTTTGTATATCAAAGTGCAAACCGGAAACAAAAGGTGGAACTGCAGCTCGGGTGCGGTCATCAGCATTTCCCAAGCCCGAGTGATTAGCCATAAGGTCTTGAATCCTATGTGCCCATTCATCAACCGTCTCGTCTTTCTTTTGTTTTGCAGCAGAAATAAGGGACCAGTCCGTTCCTTTTTTATATGTTTCTGCAATATTTTGTCTCAACGCCTCCCATTGTGAGTTAAATTCGCCTTCTCCACCTATCCCCTGTCCTCGAGTTAAAGCTGGGTTCCATACCCATGGAATGTCATTGCGGACACCCCTGCTAACAGTGGCCCATGTGGTCCCAAACTTTCGACGAAGTACCTGGGTCCATTCAGCAGCATTAGGCTTATACATGCTATCTAACTGATCAAGTTGTTCAACAAATTTTAGTCCTCCTACTTCCTTTGGATCTGGAAGTGTATTCACGACATCTTTTAGTTCTTGGATGTCCCAATTCCGATTTATCATAACTGTTGTGGGATTTTGGGGTCCAGCTGGATGGGCAGGGTTATAATGGGGATTGGGAACTTCTATTAAAGGGCAAGTAAGTGAAGGATTAGAGGAGAAAAAAGTTGGAGCTGGTTTGTGAGTGGAGGTTTGACTTCGAGTGCATTTGGAGACGGGGGTTTGTCTAGTACAGGGTGAGTCTGTGCCTGGGGAATCATCAGGGGAAACTTCTGCTAGTTGTAGTGCAGGGGGGGACAGTCGGAATGGGGAATAGAGGAGGGGATAATAGAGGTGTCTGAGGTCGGTTCTGAGGAGGGGAAAAAAATAATAGGATAAATCTAAACCTGTTTTCTTTTCTATAAATTTTCTAGGAGACCCATTTTTACGGGGCGTCTGTTGATCCTCCGAAAATAATCCTTCCAGCACTAATGATTTTGATCCCCCTGTGCGGCGATTAACAGGCTTACTGTTATAAATTCCCATTATGTCCCCTTGCTCTCCCGGGTTCTGTATTTAATTTTCCAACTATATACTGATTTGTCTAATCCCTTGTACGTATGAATCAGCAAGGCATTAAGTGTGCCACTCACTAAACCTAAACTGTTCCCTTCTTAGTCCCAAGGGGAGACACCTAACTATCGGTCCTGTCCCAGTTCCCAGGAGAACACGGTTTTGTTGCTTATTCTGTATGTAGATTTATTTATTTCGTCCTAACAGCAATCCTGTAATCTGTGCTCTTTTCGGTTTATATTTCCATACCACCCCGTTACTCGTCCCGTTAGCCTGTCCGCTCACATCCCCGGGTTCCAGCTCAGGTGACTTCGTGTCCGATTCGGTTCAGCAGAATACTACATCAATACGTCCAGCCGAGTCTAGGATATGGGTGAGGCCAGTATCCTTTCGTCAGACCTTTCGTATGCGTCAAACTGCTTGGGTCAAGTCTCCATCACCTTAAGCAACCCGTTGAGATATGAGTATGACTAGACGGTCAACAGGAAACTCGCCCTCCCGTTATTTAGAAAAAAATAAAAAATATTCGGAAATCCCCCGGTGCTTACCCCAGCCTGGAAATGTGCAAGCTCTGTCTGGAAATCCGTTCAGTCACCGTGGATGTAGCAAAGAGGAGACCAGGGGCTCCTCACGCAAGAACTGTTTCAGGACAGGGCAGTCCTAACTTTTGCCGGAGCTGCATGCTCTGCTGCCGGATATCTCAAATTAACGGCAGTCCGCTGGTAAGACGGATCACTGAAATGGTCTCGCTGGAGGAGTCGACCGGCCGTCTCTTGCCCCACGTCCGGGCGCCAAAACTGTGGACGATTTTTGTGACTGAAGACAGAGAAGAAAATTAAAATTAGTCAAAACCTTTTATTAATACATACCAAGCAAGGGTAAAATGTCAGAGAAACACAGTCCTAGGACACCGCACTTCATCTGCCTCGAGCGCAGATGTCCTTGTTCTTTTATACCTTTCTAATCTCCTGATCGTTGACCATGTAAGCAAAAAATAGCATCCTGACTCATTGTACTTTTCCAGTTTTTGTAAAGTCATTACCCTAAAGGTATATTTTCTTGTCACACACATCATCAAAAGAAACTTCCAGAAAGTATACATGCTTTTTGTCACGCACGCCAAACACAAACAAGTTTCATCACTCTGTCCTATTTTCTATACACACATACATTTTGTTCAATTACATCTTTTTTTTGTTTCCACAACGGCGGTCAGCTCCAATCTTGGAATCATGACATGCTTCAAATGGTGCAACTCTTGGCTTAAAGGCAAAAAAGCTTTGTTCATTCGTGATGGGCAAGACAAGGTAAAAGACCATGCCATATCCATCTGCACTGGCATCTGCCAAATGGTGCATTTGTGTAGACTTGGTTCCAAACCAGGCACATTTGATGCATCTGTTCATTTTATACTATGTTAGTAACTAAGTCATCCATCTATTTTTCCCCCTTACCCCCCCCCCCCCCCCTTTCTAAATGTGTGACTTCTACTTCATCCCACCCACATTTGTCTTTGCAAGTCTTTCAATAAGCTTTGCTGGCAGTATGGTGGGTGCCAAAAAGGCAAGGGGGTTATAAACTGAGCTAACAGACAGAATACAACCCCTTGTAGTGGGCTTGTTTTGTAGCTTAATTTGAAAATTGAAAGTTTCTGTGCACCACTGGACACCCAGGGGCACATTCTGTGGGGAAGTAGACTGGCTCTAAATCCTTTTGTTCAAGAGCTCCATCTTCTTCAGGAAGACAATAAAACTGCTGCATTGTTACTCGCCCACTTGGCAAAATATAATAGTTTGAAGGCTCTTTGCCAGCTTTATTGCTTGTTCTTATGTAGCCACCGACTTTCAGCAGTCATCTACTTCGAAGCATAACAAGCACAACTGGGTGAAGTAGCAGCAGCACCAAAAAGATGTACGGTCATTTTGAATTCTAGGTCTTTACTTAGATTACCTTCAGGCCACCACATAGTGCAAGATATCAGTCTTTATCCAGTACTTTAACTTGGTAGAACATTGACTTAATGTCTGCCATTAATGCTACTGGCTCCTTTCTGAATCTTGCAAGGACAACAATGAGGGCGTTAGGTCAGGACCTTTCAATAATTTTTCATTAAGTGAAGTCCACTGGTAGGTGGCAGTTTAGTCAAAGACCAAATTTTTTTTTTTTTTTTCCCCTTTTTAATGATGCACACCAAGATGTACCACACTTTCCCTTCAATGCAATTCAGGCTCTTTGGGTACCTTTATCAGCATAACCCTGGTCAGTAAGGTCTTTCATGAAGGCTTTATGGAAACCTAAATTTTTGCTCAGTTTTCTCTTCAGCCCAATAGCACGCTGTTCTGCAATACAGCGATTGTTTAGCGTTTCATCCATCAAAAGGCAAATTTAAGCAATAGTGGCCACCTACCAGTCTAGCAGATTCTGAGGCTATGTGCATGAACTTGGTCTTCCTGTGACACTCTCTTCACAGCTGTGTTCTGGAAAATCTGTTCTACTGTTGCAACATCTTTTCAATTTGTTATTGACAGACGATTGAATGTTTGGGCAGCTCACCACTTAGTTGTGCGAGGTAATTTATCTTTGTATGGCCCACTGACCACCTATCGAAGTGCAGTCTTCACAGCATGAGGTCCATCACCTTGGCTAGGTATGATTAGCGACTGAAGATTTCTGGGAGGTTGATTCAGATTAAAAGAGCAACTTGAGAATCAGAAATGTACCTCGAAGATATGCCCACTTATCAGTATGCTCTTATGGGATACTTGCACTGTTCTCTGGAATGGAGACCTGAGTATAAACCCAACAAAATCAATATATTCATCATCAAGACCACTGATTAATCTAATAAGCGCATTTGGTTAGCATTTTTGAATCAGTTACTCAGTTTGGAGGAAGACCCATGTTCTTCTCCCTTGAAGGTTTAATGGTCTCTGGCACTTTTCAGTGCAGATAGTTACTGTACTACTGCGGTCTATAAAGGCATACGTTTCTACAGGCCTTTCACCCTTAGATTTTAACTTAATGGGAACCATATACAGTGCACCGGCCCCAGTAAAGGCACAAGTTCCAGTCGGTTTCCCCTTCAGTAGGTGTTCCCACACTGGCTATAGCTGTTGCTTCAACCTCTTGATATGCAAGATATCTGGGTGCTGCAAAGAACATGTCTGACACTTGTTTCTTTATAATTCTAACCAAAGTGCCCCTGGTTGAGACAACGAAAGCATAAACCTTTAGCTTTTAAAAAGGCAATGTGACAGTTCTTTATGCATTTAAAAAGCCTTGTGTATTCTGCAATGGCCAGCAGACCCTTGCTAAATGTAATAAAAAAACAGACATCATTAACAGTCTTTCACCAAGGTTTCTCGAGTCCCCTTTTCAGTGGCAACAAATACTTTTAAAAACACTTCCTGAACTCTAGCCGCACTAAGATGTACCTTTGTTGGACTTTTCCTCTCTTGGATCCCTTTTATGGATAGGGATCACAAGGTAGCAATCATCCTTGCCTGAGGATTTAGAAAGGTGGTCTATACCTGCCCTTCTGGCTTCCCTTTCTTTAAATTCAAAGGCCCAGATTTGCCACTCATCTCAAAGAATATGGGAGCTTAGATTATTATCCGAATATTTGGATTGTTGAATACATCACGACTCCCTGCATTTGCCATGGAATCTATACAGCTATCAAGAACGGTTGCATATTCTCTCGGAGCTGCTCGATCATTCTGGTTTGAGGCCACTTCAATGTCTTTCCCATGTATGCATCAGCTAGGAATATATCAGCTTGGTAAATTTCAAGTTGCTTTCTGGCCTTTTCATAACCTTGACTTTATGCAGTCACACACAACCTTTAATTCCTGTGAACTGGATCAAACAATGTACTTTATCTTGAGGGTTCTCCAACAGATAAAAGGCCCTAATAGAGTCTACATAAGCCAATGGGTCACCTGAAAATAAAGGGACCTGCCGGTGGTACTTCACCATACAGTGCAGGAGGTGTTGGGGCAGGAGCTCGCTTTTATTAGGTTAACTTTAGTCCATTTTCAGTGACTGCCTTCTGACATTCGGCTTGATTCTTCACTAGCATGTCCAAGATCTCATTTCTGCAGAAATGTCGGACCCTTGTGCTAGTTGCGGGTTGTCCCTGCCTTTCTACTTTAACTTCGAGCTCTTGAAGCTTTTGTAGGATTCGATTGAGTGTTAATTGTTCAACCAACAGTGCCGAAGGCGATGATGCTGTAGGGCTTTGCTGGAATACAGAGCCACATTATTGAGAGCACACTTAGGAGAAGATTGCTGCACTCTGGGCCGTCCTGTTTTTGCAATTGCATCTCTCTGAACTGAGTAACTAGCCGTTTGTCAGATGTGTGCGTTTAAAAGGCTTTGCATCTTTCAGCCAGGTTAATAAATTTAGTTCTTAGAGATTTCGGTGAATGTAGTTTTCTAATTGCACCTTCTTTACTTAGTATTAGACTTGAGCTCCTCGACCCGACTGTTTCACAAGATTAAGCTCTACTCCAATGTGGTTTTCTGGAATGTTTAAGGTTTGATTTTAGCCAGAAGCTCAGAAAGTTGATCGTCCCTTGGCTTTATGTTACCTTGAAGATCTCCAATCACATTCTCTGGCTAGGAGTCCATACTCTGATCACTCCTAGCAACTTCACTTGAGGTATGCTTAGACATTCCATGTTCATAGCAACTCATCTCCGACACTGTTTCCTAGCACCAACTACATCACAGATGCGTGCTCTGCAAATACAGTGCTTCCTTACAGTGAGACTTCCATAATGCTGGCAAAAAAAACCTCAAGCAATCGTCCACAATGCCTTATATTACATCAGTCTCTTAAAGCTTCAAGTTCAGGTACTGTGACCTTGCATTCATTTACAATCATGCAGAGACCAAAAAGGAAAAAACAGTACCTCACACTAGTTCAGTTTTCTCTTTTGTTGACGAGTTCTGGAGCACAAGCATCCTTGGTATTCAGATGGTAGTTTCCACTTCAAGTTCAACGCCTTCAGATGGCAAGTTTTCCGACGAAAAAAAGTTGCGTTTTTGCCCCAAAACTACCAAAGTTCAGCAGCTCCAGCATTCAAAATGGGATTAAGCAAAATCCTGATGTGACAAAAAAAAAAAAAAAAAATTTCTAATTGTTACAAATCACTTCTAAACCATTTAAGAATAGAAATGGGATAGGCATACAATTTTGACTATGTTGAAAAGGAGTCTTTTAAGTCCCTGTGTAATGGGACCTAATCTAAACAACTAACTCAGTTATCACAATTATAGCAAGAAGGTTCTCATACTAACTTACAGGGGCAAAAGACAAGGGAGGAAAAGGCTTTCTGAATATAGAAAGGGAGTTGGTTTTAAGACACTGCAACAGTCATCATTATAGCATTAAACAAAATGAAGGAATTAGCAGATATGATCAAATATCTGTTAGGAACAGAATTAAGGAAAGCAAAAATTGCTAAAAATGCCAAATAGACCCATTGTCAATAGAATGTTTAAAAAAGATATGGGAGGAAGGTGATCAAAAAAAAAAAAGTTTTACAGAAAAAGCACACAAGCATGTAAAATACGTTGTGCAACAAAAACCCAGGATTAACAAAATAGACAAAGACCTAGTGTGGAGGACATCTTACTGACGCAGGCAGCTAACAGCTCAACATGCCGAAGAGGCAACTGCAAAACTCTTGTATGGGTTAGCAGGAAAGGAGTTTAATCTTTTTAAACACACCATTGCTCATAAAATACATTTAGGACAACACAAACCCCCAAAAAGGAAAAAAAAAATTATACAATTGTCTGGGTTAAGTTTTTTCTTGTATCTAAATTTAGACAATTCTATTTACAAAGTCAGTGGAGGGAATATAGTTTATACTATATATAAATCTATCCACAAAGAGTGCTTTCTTTAAAAGGTGTAAAAATAACTGGGGCGGAGTTTGGGCAGAGTTAGGATTAGATTAGGGGAATGAACACTTTATGGCATGCTCTGGTACACTGACCCCCTTATAAATTTTTCTACCCAGGAAAAAAAAAAAAAAAAAAAAAAAAAAAAAAAAAAAAAAAGACCATCCAATAAATCAAAACATTCAGATGATAGAAGTTGAAAATTAAAAAAAGATGGTGAAAAAGCGTTTACTTGAAGAGGGGCAGGGAAAAAACCCAAATTGACTAATAAAATTAAAATTACACGCAGACAAGAACTTCAAACCAAAGACATGTTAATTGCAGCCAGTGTTTTTTCCGACCATTAGTATGCTGGAGGTGGTAGTGCAAAAAGGAAGTAATGTCAAAGTTAAAATGTTGGAAGACAAAAAAAGGTAGTACAAACCTAAGGTGTGGACAACCTTAAAAGAAAGGTGTGAGCCAATAAAAAAAAAAAAAAAAAACACAATTCCAGAAAAAGGGCAAAGAATGGAGTAGGATGGAGAAAAAAATTAACACATTGCAGGAAAGACTTATAGAATTGAGAACTACAATATGATACATATGGAAATAAGAGCAATCCAAAGTGGAGAGTTAAACAAAAGTGTTCAAGATACTTTAAAAAAAAAAAAAAAGGAAACAATAGAAATCAACTCATTCCAAAGAAATTTATGAAAAGATAATGGGTATAATTGATGAAATCTGTTCAGAGGAGAGAAAAAAAAAGCCACAGACCAAAGGAAAATGCTATGAAGGGAAATTGCACTTATTAAAATTCTATCATAAGTAAAATTGTGTAGCAGAGGGAAAACTCCAGGTACCAATGGACTACCAATTGAATTTTGGGATTTTTTTTTTAAAATCCTAACACCATACACACTTCATTTCTCCATCTGTTAGAATTTCAAGCGATATGCAAAGGATAATCTCACTCATTCCCAAACAGGATGAGAAGATTAAATATTTGAGACCAATTACTTTACTATGGCAGGACTATAAAATTTTGGCAAGAGTGTTGGCAAACTGATTAAATATTAGAAGAGCAGGCATGCATGGTTGAGGGGAGGAATGCTGCAGATAATTTGTATGCCAAGAGACTAATGAGAGAGACCTGGATGGAGTCAAGTCAATCTGGATTTGGAAAAAGTGCTAAAGTTGCAAATATATGGAGGGTACTCCCACCCCCCACCAAAAAAAAAAAAAAAAAGTTCAAGAATTTATGGACTGGATTAAAACCTGCATATAATGGAATAGGAAGCAAAATTAAAAGGGTTGAAGAAATAAAAATGTGTGTGGAGTAAGACAAAAAAAAAAAGTGTCCTTTGTCAGCAGTGTTCAATATGAGCCCTTACTAAAAATAAGGGACCGCAATATGAGGAATTGCAGGGTAGCAGATGAGTGTTTGCATATATGGACAATGTCATAAGGGATGTGTGGAGTGTAAATCATGTAATTGTGCACAAATTTTTTTTTTTTTTTTTTTTATTAAATGTGTTCTCAGCCTTATCCTTCTGGTTTTTCCTTCCATTTACATTCCCCCCCCCCCCCCCAAAATACAGAAAGTACTGGGGGATGTTTGGAGACGGCAATAAAGAAAGGGAATGGAAAATGCTGAAACAAAAACCGGGTTCTTGAGAAATGCTTAAACAATGGAAGGGAAAATATTGCTTATCAAAGCAATTCTACCAAAAAAAAAAAAAAATTGTCATATCTAGCTACTGTGTTTTTTACCCACCAAAGAAAAATATTGATTACAAGAACCTGCTTTGTTTTTTTTTTTTGGTTTTTTTTGGTTTTTTTAAATGGGGATGAAAGTGAAAAACTGGCCAGGAGAAAAGTGATGAAAAGCAAAGGGGGGGTGGGGGCTTTCCCAATATACAAAGGTGAATTGGCCCAAAAAAAAAAAAAAAAAAAAAAAAAAAAAACCAAACACTGCAACAGTTTTCAATATGGCATTAAATAAAAACAGGGACACTAGCAGATATGATTAAATATCTACTAGGTACAGAACTTTGGAAAGTAAAATTGCTAACACAATAGACCCATTGCATTTAACACACCTAAACATTCTAAAATGTTTAAACAAGGATTCATGGGAAGAAGGTGATCCCAAAATTTGGGGTATATATATTATATAATTTTAGAAAAGGAGAACAGCAGTGAAAATTCAATTGTTCACAGAAGAGCAAACAAAAAGTGGCAACAAACTTCATGTAAAGAACTAACAAAGACTTGGGGAGGATGGCAGTGAATGAAATTTTACTGACCCATGCAGCTATGTATAAAAGTAGCCAAAAGTCTGTGTCCAAGAGACAACTGCTTAGAGGTGGAAGCAGCACCTCATTTGTTCTAGAATTTTAGATATGCACAAGATGTGGGAAAGAATTAGAAAGGGAATTTGGGAATAGAAGAAACTACAAAAAGAAAGCATTGTATGGATTAGTGGGAAAGGAGTTACATGAGAAAAAGCCAATAAGGCAATGTAAGATGGATTAGCATCAAATGAAAATAAGTGGTGGAGAAATGAATTTGTGATATATAAGGAAATACAAAGACTTACAGAAATGTGATAGTATTGGAGGAAGAGGATAAAACAATGGAACAAATGTACATAAGGTAAAGTCCTTTAATTTTAAGTTTAAATTGGGGGGGTTGAAGGAAAAAAAAATCTTCACGTGTGGTGAAAAGGTGGCTTTGAGTGAATTGGCATATTTGTCAGACAGTGCTCAGAGATAAAACACTGAAAAGATCTGGGGCAGGGTAGATTGGCATGTCCACCATCCTGTTCTCCTTCCCTTTGTGTACAGCAAATTAAAAAAATAAATTATAGGAGCAAGATGGCAGAAGCTTTTTCAACCCAGCAGCTCAGCTGTCAGACCAGTTAAAGGAGCCATGGATTGGGAGTCGATTTAAAAAAAAAAGTTTTTGGGAGACCTGCATTATGTATACCTGTGGATGGAAGAGTGGAGAAACATGGCCTGGTTTAAACTGAAGGAAGAACAAAAGGAGCAAAGGGACTTCAGCAAGGAGATGCTGCATAGGACTAAAATTTACTCTGGGTGAGATGGTTATTAAAAGACCACTTTACCAGGAAAGGCAAGAAGAGGGCTTTACAACAAATATATGAAAATTGTGGAGAGAGAAAAGAATGTTAGCCCAGTTTTGGGAAAATTTCTAATCTTACCTTTGAGTGATAGCATTGACAAGAAAGTAAATGGTTATAATGTTCACAGAAGGTAAAATATGCAGAACACTTCTACCTGGTTATTACAATGCTGTAATGTAAAACCAGTATGCATATGAAATAAATATGCGCCACTGAGGAAGTTTTGAACAAACCAAAGTGTCTGGTGCTAGTTTTATTCTATTGAAGTTCAGTTTCTATTTTTCATTTAAATAAGTGGTTCATTCGGTTTTCTATGGAAATTGAGTATATACCATGGACTTAATACAGATTAAGATTGTTGAAAATAAATTCTCATTCTAAGTTCTTTCTGAAAAAGGTTTAACAAAACAGTATTTCAAAAAGGAAACTTTTTCAGAGAGTTGGGGTGAAGGGATAATATTAAGTGCTATTGAAAAGGAAGGTCTGTTTAAAAGACCATTCTGTACTTGTTTATATTGTTTTCAAAAGACTTGCCAGATTCGAAAATATAAACTAGAAAACTAAGAGTTTGGACAGAGCATATAACACACATAGCAAGATACTTTGTGGACTGGAATTGCTATTTAACAAGTATATTCTTTATATAAAAACTAAATTTGGTCTGTATAATACTACTTGCACTATAGAAAATCTTTATTGTACAATATAGATTTAAAATCTCTGAAGTTTAAGCTTTAATTTGAATTGTGAAACTAACCATAAATTTATGATCATACACAGGTTTATGATGTTTGTATAACATGTACATCAACAATTCATGTATATAATTGTAAATACAAGATTTAAACTGTAAATATATAAAGTATTTGTATAATATACAAGAACTGAAAAATCAAGCATTTCTTAAAAGACTATTTGAAAACCACTTTTTTGGTGTTTAATAAATCTGATACATTTACAGTTAAATTTAAAACACTAACTGGTATTATATCCAAAACTTTTTCACAAAATGAGTTCTGATAAATCTACAACAAGAGAAGTAATGTGGGAAAAGAGACTGGCAAGATGAAGATATTGAGGGTTACAACAACAAAAGTTGAATACCCGAGGTTGGACTTGAGAGGTAAAGGTAACTACACCTATAAACAAAATTCAGACAACTTAGTCACAGGAATTTTATCATTCTAGTAAAGACCTTGAGACAATAGAGGAAGACAGATCAGACAGATGGGGAACAGAGATACGGAGTGGGATGGGTATTATGAAATCAGCACAGTTAAAGTGCCATCTGAAGATTATGAAGAGCCTCCGTAGTAATGAGGCACTGAAGGCCATTAGACAACAGACAGACCAGCTCGCAGACAGGGTCAGAGCTCCAATTACAGCTAATGCCTACAATTGGTGGGTCACAACCATTCAGATCCTGCTAGAACACTACTCAAAAAGATAGTAGAAACACAAGTGGAAGTTGGACAAATCATGGAGGATACAGGATTGGCAGAGGTGCTTGCAAGCAGCCACCATCTGGTTTAAAATGCATTTCCTAGATTTGGAGTATGAATCTTGGATTCAATAGACAAATGATTTTAGAAGGGCTGGAGGCTAAACTCAGCCTTAAGGATCAAGAAACTGATCCAAAACATGATTAGAACCCAAATTCAAGCTAACAATGTAAACTTGGAACAAGACAATTTTATGATACTAGAACCTAATCTCAAATCCACAGAAGTTGGACAGAAAGAATTGGCAGGTCCGAGAACCTTAATTCAAAAGAATTCACCTGAATCCTCTAAGAATTAAAATTACCACAGAAAACAATTTTTTTTTTTGTTTTTAAAAAGTCAAATTAGCAGGTCGACTTAATATTCTATTCTTTTAGCGAATTAGAATCCTCTACTCCTCAGAAGTTAGACCAAACTGCACAAGGGACAATAGAACCGGATACACAGAAAGTTAAGAGGAGAGTGGAGGGTGAAATAAGAGGTTCAAATAAACTGACGGATACAAAAAAAATTGAGGAACTTAGTCTAACTTCATTAGAAGAGGAAATTAGACTGAGCAAAACCTGACATTTTATAAAAACCACCCTATGTAAGAAGGTATTAACTAGCTCGAATCAGAACTGGAAAATTAAAGATTTATAGAAGCTGAAACACACTAAACACTATAGAAGAGGAACAGGAAACTGAATATTGAATTTAACTCTAGTCAGACTCAAACAGAAATACAGAAAACAATTGCACAGCTAATAGACAAGCACAGGACCCTGACTTGTCTTTAGAGTGATATAAGCCCACCAATCAATAGAATTGTTTCCCTTTCCAAGTACAAACTGAAACATCTGATGGACTTAGACATGGACATTATGTATAAGTAATTGGGAAACTTTACCTGGTTCCTCATTACCTCATGAGAATCCCGTTACCAAACTAGCTACTTATTTTTCCTAGGAATCATGGCATTTCTAAGAAAAAGAATCTGGAGTGAAAAATAGATATTAAACGCCCCAATGTAATCCTTGGGGATTCGAATTTTCACCTAGTAGGGGGAACATCACTTCAGAACCATACAGATGGATTCATATCTGGGAGCAAAAGTAGCCAATTTCATTTCACTTTAAATAGTTCAAGCCACCAAATGTGAAAGTTAGAAGTCTGATCATTTCAGTTGGCATCAACAAAGATTTGGTGCATGAAGAAATTAAACCCAAACCATGCTGAAATTGGCTAATCTGGCCTTTAAGGCCACGATTCTCATCCAGGAACTGAATTTCTCAGAAAAGTTCACATTAAAAACAAAGATCCTAGCAGCTATGAACCAATTTATTAGAACATATACTAACCATGTAGCAAAGTTACCCTTTGAAGTTCTTAAGGATACATTGGACGAGGGCAACAGCCCAAAGGATGCTAAACAATTGGGCTGTGTGTTTAAATCTAAATTGATTAAGTACAGATAACTAGTCCACAAAACAGAATTTAGAATATACTGAACCTATGCCAGGATTTCAGATTGAAGACAGTAAAAGGACTTGCCTTTATTCCAACTCCTAAGGAAAATAGAAATGCCTGTAATGTCACTTTAGCAGAGATGGAAGAATTCTTTAGGAAAAGAAAATTAAATGTATTACTACAGGCAAAATGAGGAGGACAGAAGGGAAATGCTTTGTTTTGAAATCACAATGGACACCCTCCAATAAGAGTTAGCAGAACTAGGCATTTATGAATGTAAATACAAAACTAGATCAATTCTGGAAAAAGGATTATATAAAGTAGTATAATATCTGAAGCAGAAAGGTGGTCATTGAAAGAACTAAGACCTCAAGGATACTATAAATCAAGCCCACAGATAAGGGGAGTGCTAGTCTTACTGGACATATGGGACTAAACAGGAAGCATACAGACAATGATAAAGAATATTAGTTTAAACTAAATAGACCACTATATATGGAGACTCAAAAGCTAATACACAAGATTGTGGACCAAATGCATAAAGAAGGTATAACACTTTTTGGGGTTAAAGAACCGTTTGTACAAATTTGATGTGGTGTTAAAGAAAATGACACGGAAAAGGCGATTTGCCTCCGGTCATACAAATTAGGATAGTAAGAGGGCATGTGTTTTAACAGAGGCAACCACAAGTATGTAGAAGGTGTGGAAATGAGGGACACAAAAAAAAAAAAAAAAAAAAAAAAAAAAAAAAGGAACAGCGAGAAAAAAAGCAGAAACAAAAGAGGAGGGCCATAGCAAGATTGCAGGAGGCCTACACAATGTAATCTATGTGGACAGGAGGGACGCATCTTCTGGTCTTGGAGGAAGAGAAGGAGGGAGAAAATGACTGGCCTTTATGGAAGGTACTCTGTAGAATGGAGCAGTGCTCACAAAATACTCTTCCACATGGAGGAAATCTTAAGTGGAATGGCAATCTTTTGTCAATCTTATTAGCAGATGGTGGAAAGTATAGGGCAGGAAGAAATAAAGGAAAAAATGGGGATAATGCAAGTCAACCCAGGTCTACAAAGGAAACGTGGGCCAGATCCATCATTGCCAGGTAGTTCTGGAAAAATAGACAAAGTGGGAGGAAAAGCACAGGAATGGGGGACAACTCCCTTGTATTTAGAGTCAAAGGATATGGAAGGGTTTGTTTCAGTGACAGGGCTGAAAGGGGTAGAAGAATGGAGAACAGAAAAGCTGCCAAAAAAAAAAAAAAAAACCCACACCACACGTTGCTTCATTAACTAAAGGAATAAGACACCACACTACCACAAAAAAAAAAAAAAATGAAAATTAAAATAATCCCTTTGAATGTGAGAAGCATGAAGATGGTATTCCCCTTCTTGAGGGGGAAAAGTAGATTTGGTATGCATACAAGAATGGTTTGCCATTAAAAAAAAAATCCTAAGGATATGAAGAGGTCTGGAAAGACAGCAAATCCATCTTTTCAGGAACAAAAAAAAGCAGGGTTAGGAAAATAATTGGATTTAATTAAATAGTGAAGGGCAAACTAAGGAAAATCAAATTGGCAATAGGAAATATGGTCAACCTGATCAACATTTACGCACCAACAAATGCCCATCCAGAGGATGGGAAGTGCTAAAAATGGCAATGGCGGCAGAAAATGTAATTTTTGTGGGTGGCTTGAATTGCTCAAGTGGTCTAGAGTAGAGAGATAACAGCAATTTGATAGATTGAAGGAGGATAGAAGGACTGTCAAATGACAGATGTGTTTTGAGAATTAGAAGGATAGGACAAAGGGTTTACCTGGGGAGGGACAAGGGGAAAAACCATCCAGGATAGATTAGGTTTTTATAGATAAAAATGAACCAATGACATGTAATTTATAGCCAGTATTCAGACCATTGCATGCTAGAGATGGAGGTAAAGAAAATGAGGAAGAAAAAAAACAAATGATAAATACTATAAGGGGTGGACAACTTACGTAATTTGTGTGGGAGCTAAATGAACACAAGAGAATTTTTCCAAAAGAAAGGCAAGGAAAGGAGTGGGAAAGAAACACTGCAGGATGAACTTGAAAATGTTTACAGGTTTGAGGACCAGGATGAAACAAACCAAAAGAATAAAATTGGAGAAAGTATTTCCAAAAAGGTAAAATTCCAAAGCAGAGCTAGAATAAGTAGAGAAATGATCTTGTTAAGGAGAGGAGGAAAAAACACCAATATAGAGGGACTGGTGCATAAAAATGGAAATGTCCAAAACGGGAAGAAAGAAATCATGGAAATAGTAACATTACAAGGCGGCGTACAAGAAAAAACAGTGAATGCATTATGGAACTAGAGGACAATAGACCAATCCTTCACAGAGGAGCAAAAGGAAACTACGTAGAGAGAAATGCAGGAAGTGGAGAAAGCCGTAAAAATGTGCAGTAGGGGCAAAACATTGGGAATTGACAGATTACCAATTGAATTTTATTTGACCTTTTGGGATACATTAAAATATGATCTACTTTGTCTATTTAGAAATCCTGAGGAAAGGAGAAATGACAGGGTCAATGAAGGAAATAACCACCCCCAATTCCCAAACAGGAGGAAAACAAAAAAAAAAAAAAAAAGTGTACACAGAGAAGTTTTCTGTAAAAAATAAAAACTTACAATTAAGAGCTCTGATGGAAAAAAAAGAAGGTTCCTAGCTTTAAAAAGAAAAACCTTTAAAAAGGCTCCAAAAAAATTAAAAAAGGAAAAACAAAGAAAAAATATACTAACCATGGAAACAAGACAAAAACCTAATAAAAAAAAAAAAAATGATTTCCTAAAGTTTCAATTTAATAAAAGTTTTCTTTAGCAGTATAGAATACCTGACCTAACTCCAGAAGCTGCTTTTATCTCTGCTCCAAAGTAATTAGGTCACAGATGGAAAACTAGGTCAGAGGTCAAAAAATTCAAAAATAAACACTGAATAATAAAGTTTATTCTGATCCCCATTGTTTAAATACTTTATTGCAAAAAAGTTTTGTTAAGAATAAGTAATGAATCTGACCTTTAAAAAAATAAACCTTTATTGTTAAAAAGTGACTACAAAACAACTATACTAAAAAGATTTCTTTCAGAGCAAAGGTCAAAGGTCAAAAAAGAAAAAAGATTTTTCAAAAATTGGGGGACTAACAAAACGTTTTTAGAAAAGGGAGTGTTTTCCAAAAGAAAATTCTAAAAAATAATTTATCTAATGATGAATTTTTAGTATAGTCTGTACTATGTCCCCTATTTGATTTTATTCTTTTGTTTAAAAATCTTAATTCTTTCATTAATTAGTCTACTTTGGTTTTAAGTGGTTGAACACAATTAGGGAACGGGGATCAGGGAAGGTCAGGGGTAAGGTAGGGGATATGGCCATCAAGGCATGCTCTGGCACACTAAGTTCCTAATTTTAAAAATTAAATATATTCTGTTTGATTCAACCCCCCTCTGAAATCCTACAATTTAAATGTTTAAAAATTAATAAAAGATCTTTATCCTAAGTAATAAATAATCCCTAATAACATTAGTAATATTAATATCAATAAAATTGATATTAATAAAGGTAATAATCCATAAATAATAATATAATCATCTCTAAAATTTAGTAAAAAAGAATTTCATAAAATTAACATCCCCTAAAATTTAATAAATAGTGACCCCACAAAATAATCTGATCATGAAATAATTAAATAAATGAAATAATCCATCAATAATTAATAATTGATAAAATGCAAATTTATTTTTCATTTAACCTCAATTGGAACCAGATATTCAAGGATGTTATCCATTTATTTTCCACTTTTAAGCTTTTTGTTTTATTCCAATTTCAATTGCTGCTCCAAACCAAACATTACTGGTTTATGACCGTCTAAAGCAAAATGTTTATAAACGGCTGTATTTTTCTTTTGATTATCAATTAATCTAAGATGTTGTACAAACCGATCCCATAGTGAGTTCTTGGATTCCCCTATATAGGTCATCTCACAAGTGGAGCACTGAATACTATAAATGCAGTTTTTGAAATGGATTTGAAAAGTTTGAAACATGGGTCTCTCCTTCTTTGTTGGTTTATTAAAAATGTTTTTCTTTCTAACAAAGGGGATTTTTTTTTTAAGGACAATTTGCAAGAACCAAAATGCCCTTAAGGTTCTTATTTCTCCTGTAGGCAGTGATAAATTGCTAATTTTATAGTGGGATATGAGTGCCCTGCACTTCCATAAAATGAGAGCGCAAGACATTCATAGTATATTTGGCCTGATTTGAATAAGTTATGACAACCGGAAATTTTTGTTTTTGAACGGGAAAGGCAACTTGCTCCACCTGTGGGACCCCATCAGGTATCTGATCTCCCTCTGCACCGGAATCCCAACATAGACATCCTCCTCCTCATCCTCACTCATTTCCCGATCCTAGATTCCCTCTCTATCTCGTCTAGAACTATTTAGTTGTGTTCCCATTCTAATCACCTCCCCCCATTGTCCAGTTCTCCTTGACCACAAATTACTTCTTCATTCAACTGCTCCCCTTACACTATTTTAACATTAGGGTTTCCTTTCCACCTTCTTTTAACCTCAGATCTCCCCATAGATTTCATGCCCCCAAGGGTAATGTGGTTTTACCTATGCCATAAAATCTCTACGAAATCTACAAGGGTTAAATTCTTAACCTTAGGGCTCCCTACCTTTAAGTTTTTAAGGCAAGGGTTGGGTAGGGTTTGCCCATATTTCAAAATACCAAAGTTGAAATTCCAGTAATTGTCAAAGATACTTAAAGGAATTAGATTTGTAACTTTAGGGCTGCCTATCTCTAGGTTTTAAAGTAAGGGTTGGTTAGGGTTTACAGTGATCCCTCGCTATATCGCGCTTCGCCTTTCACGGCTTCACTCCATCGCGGATTTTATATGTAAGCATATTTAAATATATATCGCGGATTTTTTGCTGGTTCACGGATTTCTGCGGACATTGGGTCTTTTAATTTCTGGTACATGCTTCCTCAGTTGGTTTGCCCAGTTGATTTCATACAAGGGACGCTATTGGCAGATGGCTGAGAAGCTAGATTGCTTACTTTTCTCTCTGTCTTGCGCTGACTTTCTCTGATCCTGACGTATGGGGATTGAGCAGGGGGGCTGTTCGCACACCTAGACGATACGGACGCTCGTCTAAAAATTATGAAAGATTATCTTCACGTTGCTATCTTTTGTGCAGCTGCTTCCTGAAACGACATGCTGCACGGTGCTTCGCATACTTAAAAGCTCGAAGGGCACGTATTGATTTTTGACTGAAAAACTCTGTCTCTCTCTCTCTCTTTCTCTGCTCCTGACGGAGGGGGTGTGAGCTGCCGCCTTCAACAGCTTTGTGCCGCAGTGCTTTGCATACTTAAAAGCCAAACAGCCCTATTGATTTGTTTGCTAGAGATTGTTTTCTCTATCTATGTGACATTCTGTGCTCCTGACACGCACTCCTTTGAAGAGGAAGATATGTTTGCATTCTTTTAATTGTGAGACAGAACTGTCATCTCTGTCTTGTCATGGAGCACAGTTTAAACTTTTGAAAAAGAGACAAATGTTTGTTTGCAGTGTTTGAATAACATTCCTGTCTCTCTACAACCTCCTGTGTTTCTGCGCAAATCTGTGACCCAAGCATGACAATATAAAAATAACCATATAAATATATGGTTTCTACTTCGCGGATTTTCTTATTTCACGGGTGGCTCTGGAACGCAACCCCCGCGATGGAGGAGGGATTACTGTATCCATAATTAAAAACAAGCCCTAGACCAAGTTTCAAATGAATATCTAAAACATCTGGGAATTCAAATTTTTAACCTTTGGGATCTCTTCCCCTATGTTTTTAAGGTCAGGGGTGGGTTGGGTTTGCCCATAATTAGAATTCAACCCTAGATCAGAATCCAAATGAATATCTAAAATGGCAATGGGGATTACATTTTTAACATTAGAGCTAACCTCCCCTAAATTTTTAAGATTAGAATTGGGTAGGGTTCATCCATAGCTAAAATTAATCCATATACAAGAATCTGAGTAACTATAAGAAATGCCCGAAAGGACTGACTTTTTAACTTTAGGGCTCAGGATCCATAGTTGTTTAACATAAGGGCTGGGTTGGGATTGTTGATTAGTTAAAATCATAGGTAGTTTACTAACTATAATTTCTTGTTCTACACAAGACAGCCATCATATATCCCAAAGAGAAACCAGTTTGGAGAAGAAAGAAGAGAAAGATATAAAGTGCATCCTAGGAAAAGAAGAAGAAGGTAAGTTGGAAAAGGTAAGTATATTATTACATCTAGTTTGTTTCAAAAACCGTTCCCCTATCATATAATTGTCCCTAATCTGTACCAGGTTCCCCTCTACTGCTAAGGCCACTCCGTCGTCCTGAGTCTGAAAAGATAAATTGCTATCTAAATCTTCGTCCTCATGGATAGAAAATTAATATTCTAAATTTGGAATATTATAACAGTCCAAAAGAGGAAGCTGTGGAATCCCAGTTTTAGTATTATTAGAAGATGTATTTTTTTAAGAAATCTAGAAATCTACAATTTAACTTCTACCTGGATCTGGTGTAGAAATCTACGAGTATAGCCCTTTTTGCGCAATGTTTGAAATAATAGATGAGTCACATCTACCTGGTGAGTATTGATCTAATAGAACCTTATTAATTGAGACTTTATTACACTTCTGAATGTATGTTTCAGGTGTAAACTGGTTTTGTACAGTAGAGCATGTGTTTTGGTGGGTTTAAAATAGATCTGTGAATATAAAGTTTTCTTTGTTGTGGATGTTGACTGAAAATGGATTTCTGTATCTAAAAAATTTAACAAAATTTTACTAGCTGTTGCAACTAATTTTATTGTTCTGTGATGTGAATTAAGAATCTGTACAAACTCATAAAATTCCTGTCTGGAGAAGGTCCAAATCCTGAAGATATCCAAATATCTAAAGTACTTATAAGGGAACCTGGGACATTTAAAGAAAGCAAACTGCTCCCACTCAGACATGTAAATGTTGGCATATGCGGGGCAAATTTCTTGCCATGGCCGTCTCAGGCACCTGCAGGTACAATTTGTCGTTAAAAACAAAATCAGTATTTGTCAAACTAATGCTCAGAAGGTCTAAAACAGCCTGATCTGGTCTATCCGGAGACAGGTTCTTCGCAAACAGACTGGCTTCTGCCCGAAATCCCAAGGTGGTATCAATATTTGTGCATAATGACTCAACATTCATAGTGAACATGAAGGAATGAGAGTGTTTTGATAATCTGCAAAAAATTACGTGATGTCTTGGTATCCATCTTGGAACCCGGAATTAAGTACTTTATTTTTCTTCTGTTTTCCTGATGAAAAGAACGAGAGAGTCAGGTTAGTACCAATTGTTAACCCCTTGTCTCGCGATGTTTCACTCACCTTTAGGCTTTTTGACTGCCTTCTAAGCGCACGTGTGTGACATGACCCCCCCTTGGGTCGGGCGGCCTGCACCGAGAGGTCATGAACAAGGGAAAGAGCATCTGTGTTGGTCTGCAAGGAACTTTTACTATAAATGACACTAAAATGATAAGGTTGAAGGTCTAAAAACCACCTATTGACACAGGGATTAGACTTGCGGTCAACGGACATCCACTGAAGAGCGGCATGATCCGTCACCAGAGTAAACTCACACCCCAATAGGCAGTACCTTAACTGTGTTATAGCCAAGTCTTTTCGCTCCACCGCGGCATACCTAGTCTCTCGGTCTAGCAGTTTCCGGCTAAGGTCCAGAGTGTTCAGCACCATCGATGCATTGGCTCAACACGGCACCCAATCCTGTGTCCAATGCATCGGCCTGAAGGATAAAAGGAAAAGAAAAATCAGGAGATTTCAAAACAGGTGCTGACGTAAGGGCCAACTTCAAGTCACTGAATGCAGTATCAGCTAGATTGCCCCATACCACTTATAAGGGTGCTCTTTTCTTTGTTAAATTAGTAAAGGGCGAAGCGATCTCTGAGAAACGAGGTACAAAACGGCAATAGTAACCCGCTAAACCCAGAAATGCTTGTACTTGCCTCTTAGTCACCGGACGGGGCCACTTTATAATGGCATCAACTTTAGAGCATTGTGGTTTAACGGTAGATGGCCTAAATATTTAGCTTCTTTTAGTGCAAAGAAACATTTGTTGGGATTAATACAAAGCCCAGCTTATGCTAGTGTGGAGAGCACTGTTTTTACTTGCAGTACATGTTCCTTCCACATGCCGGAATAGATAACTACGTCATCCAGATAGGCGGCACTAAATGAATTGTGGCGCATAACTGTGTCTACCAGACTTTGGAAGGTCTCTGGCGCCCCGTGCCAACCAAAAGGAAGGACAGTGTATTGCCAATGTCCACTCGGAGAGCTAAAAGCTTTTTTTCTTTAGTGGAGGCCGTTAAAGGAATTTGCCAATACCCTTTTGTCATATCGAGTCTAGTTAGGAATTGAGCGCTACCTAGCTGATCGAGCAAATCTTCTACTCACATCATTGGATACGCATCAAACTTAGAGACCTGACTGAGATGTCAGAAGTCATTGCAAAACCTCCACGACCCATCGGGTTTTTGAACCAAGACAACTGGACTACACCAGGGGCTGTAACTTTTTTCAATAACCCCTAACTCCAGCATTCATCGGATTTCCAGCTCTACTTCTGTCTTCTTTGCCTCCAGGAGTCTATAGGGTCTTTCTCTGACAATTACTCACGGGTCAGTGATGATGTCATGGTCAATCAGTGTAGTCCGTCCTGGTAACTCATTCACTACTACAGGCCATTTCTAGGTCCTGTTTTTGATCCGAGGTCAAATCTGGTCTGAAATTAAGACGCAATTTTGATATGAAAAGGGAGCGAGGCTGGCCGGAGGAGGGATCAATTTCCCTATCCTTCCACGGTTTCAGCAGATTTATATGATATACTCGCTCATTTGGACGACGATTGGGTTGTTTCACCAAACAGTCTATGAGTCCTTTTCTTTCCTTAATTTCATAAGGGCCTTGTCAATGGGCCAATAATTTAGAATGAGAACTAGGAACGAGTACCATTACACGATCACCCGGCATAAATTTCCGGATCGTGGTGTTTCTATTATGATAGCGTGATTGTGCTGCTTGAGCCTTTTCCAAATTCTCTTTTAGCATGGGTCTAATTTTATACAATCTATTGCGTAATTGTGCAATATATTGTAATATGTTTGAGGAAGGAAGGACCTCTTCTTCCCACCCTTCTTTTAACATATCCAATAGACCCCGGGGTTGTCTTCCATAATACAGTTCAAAAGAAGAAAACCTTGTAGAGGCCTGAGGTACCTCTCGATAGGCAAATAATATGAGGGGAAGTAACTGATCCCTGTTTCTCCTACCCTCGTTAAGTACTTTTCGTAACATCTGTTTTAAAGTTTGATTAAAGCGTTCCACCAATCCGTCTGTCTGCGGATGGTAAACCAATGTTTTCAGATGTTTAATTTGGAGTAATTTAGCCACCTCCTTGAACGTCTCCGAAGTGAAGGGAGTCCCTTGATCCATTAGAACCTCTTTGGGGATCCCTACACGAGCGAATATCCCTACTAATTCCAGTGCGATGATTTTTGAAGTAGCTGAGTGCAAAGGAACAGCCTCTGGAAATCGGGTGGCATAATCAACTAAGACCATTATATATTTATGGCCTCTTAGTGAGGGTTCTAAGGGACCTATGAGGTTGACACTGACTCATTCGAAGGGAATATCAATAAGGGGAAGAGGGACAAGAGGAGCACGGTCCCTCCTAGGAATCTGATGAAGTTGGCATTCTGGTCATGAAGCACAAAATCATTGGACCTCCTTATTTATCCCAGGCCAATAAAATCTGAGTTTAATTCTCTCTAGTGTTTTTTCCATGCCCAGATGGGCTCCTAGAAAGTGGGCATGCACTAGTTCACATACTTGTCGCCGATAAGTACATAGCACTAAGAGCAATGTCCTCATTTCACCCTCGCGTTCTGCCACTCGATACATGAGTTCGTTATTAATTACAAAGAAAGGCATTTGTGGTAGGGGATCAATGGACACGTGTCTGTTAACTGACACCACTGCATTTCTAGTAAATTTTAAGGAGTCATTGTTCCACTGCTCCCTTTTAAAGGAGGATGGCATAAATAAAAATTGTGATAACAAACTATGGATAGGGTCCTGTTTGACCTCAATGGGTGGAGTTTCAGTCACCACGTCCTCTACATCAACCAAACCGGCTCCCGCTGAGGTCGATGGGACATCAACTCTATCACACTGTATGGCTATGTGGGTCCTAGTGGCCGTTATACATGACGTGGACGCAGTTGGAGTAGTTAAATCCTTCTCCATTATTAAACCCAAGTTTTTTTCAGGAGCAGTTATGTTTATACCGCTATTGCTTTTTGTCCAGTCTCGCACAATTATGACTGGAAAGGGAGGATCTGGTAAAACTGCCATTGTCAACTTTTTCATGGAATGATTTACAGTCACCACGCAAGTGGCAGTTTTATAGTACTGGACATCCCAAATGTATACATCTTAAGCTAGTTTTTACTTTAAGCCATTTTCACAGTAAAACAAATTGGGAAGCAACAATTGAAATGTTACTCCTGGAATTGAATATAGTCTTCACCTTCAAGCCATTTATAAGGACTGCACCTGTGTAGGGAAGAGACAAAGGGTTAACCACAACAGCACAATACCCCTCTCTTTTGGTAATTGAGCAGTCCATTGGTTCGTTGGGGGATGCAGGTGATAAATGTCCAACCTCCCCACACTTGAAACAGCGGGGAAGGCCAAACTGTTTGTCCTTAAGTCGGACGGCAGGCTCTGGAGCTCGTCGAGTTGGCTCAGGAGCTGCCCCACATATCCGTTCTGACCGCTTTGATTTTCAAGTAGCCCAATGACGCTCCGCGATTTGGATTAGGGCATCCAAGTTTTCTAAATTTTCTTTCCAGACTTGCTGGGCAATATTATTGGGGAGGGCATGCACAGAGGTCTCACACGCCAGTATTTCGGCCATTTTTTGGGAGGTATTTATATCTGGGCATAACCAGCGACATACCTTACTTGAGGCTTCAAAAGCCTGGGTGCGGATCAGCCGGTCTGGATCGAACTGTGTAGAGTTTAAATACCTCAGCCCACAGGGTATCATAATTGGCTGCCTGTTACTCAGTTAAGTCATAATAGGCCCTCTGCGCCACACCCTTCAGATAGGGAGCCAGTAGGTTCCGGCCATTCCAAGCTCGGCCATGCGTTCCGCTTGGCAGTACGCTCAAATATCAAAAAATAAGACTCAATGTCGTCCCCCTCAGTCAAATAAGTAAGCTGAGTGGGAAGTGACCAAGCGGCCTCCATCCGTACCGCTGCTGCAGCTCGAGCCTCGGATTTGGCAAGTTGAGTCCGAGTCTCATCCATCTGTACCTTCAGGGTACACAGTTCTGCCATAATGGTGGACAAGACAGTGTTCAGGTCCTGTTATTCAGTCATTTTTCCTCGAACAATGTATCCTGCCGACTACACCAATTGTGATATACTTTCTTCTTGAAAATAAAAAGAATTGCCACAATAACAAAGGTTTGGGGACCATCCCCGTATAATGTCCAAAGGACAAGAAAAAAAACACAAAGACTGTTTTGCAGTGATCAAAAGCATGTATAGCAGATGATAAATAGTACATGACAAAATGGCGTTTTTATACAGAGGACAAAATGGAGACGGGAAATGAGTTGGCGCAATATGCTGTGGAAGCTGTGAGACGGATACGACGTCATCAACATAGGACCGGAAGTCATCAAAATGAGTCGGAGGTGTCATCATGATGAAGCGCCGAAGGTATTGTCATTGTATGTGCCGGAAGTGATGTCTTTGGCGGCCATTTTGGAACCTGGAAGTAAGTACTTTATTTTTCTTCTGTTTTCCTGATGAGAAGAATGAGAGAGTCAGGTTAGTACCATATGTTAACCCCTTGTCTCACAATGTTTCACTCACCTTTAGGCTTTTTGACTGCCTCCTAAGTGCATGTTTGTGACAATGTATCTTTGATATAACTATTATGTAACTGAGATAAGGAATTTTAAAAATGATCAATATAATCCACTATCATATCCAGTAAATGACTCTGAGTCGCAATCTGATAATATTGGCCTACCTGCTGGAATCTCAAATGGAGCTGGCCAACTTTCCGGTGGTTTATGTATCTTCGGCGAGAGGTAAAATTTACAAATATTCAGCGTGTTTGGCCCTAATAAGTACTTTTTCTGTCTATAATCAATGAAACCGGATTGGAATATGATAGTTATAATTGTTCTGATTTGAGCCCTGGTTCTATCCTGTAATGAACGTTTCAGAGGTAAGTAGTGATTTCTGTTTGAGAGTTGACATTCAGCTTCTGAAATATATTGATGGCTGTCCATGATAACTAAGACTGATCACTCACCAGCTGATTTAATGACTATGTTTTTATTTCTTTTTAATTGTGTTAAAGCATGCCTTTCTGCCTCTGTAAGATTATCTATCTGAAGTCGCGCCACTAGAGTTTCTGATTACTGGGAATGGTGAAAACTACTTGGACCTGAATAACACGTCAGATGCAAAATCGTCAAGACCGATGGAACTAATCCTGCACCTGTTGCCAAGGTAGCCTTTGTTAATTACCCGATAGCCGGTTTATTTTCACAAGTTGATGTGACACTGGGAGATCGCTTAATATCACAGAGTTCCAACCTTTACCCGTACAGGGCCATTTTCAAAGGGTTGTTAAATTACAGCAATGAAACTCTCAATTGTCAATTTGTGGTGGGTCTTTTTTACAACACGAACATAAAAACACGGCCTTGGATGGTCCAAATGAGGGATTCAAAAAAAGAAATGGTTATACATCCCAGGATAAAACAGTAGAACTCCTCTGACATATTCATTCTGACCTATTTTTTCAAGAAAAATTAATTGTAAATGGTGTGGATGTCAGAATTTAAATGGTGTGGAGCAAAAATTAATTCAGTCTGATGTCCGGAGATGCAGAGTGCTACAAAGTAAACATTTTGTCGAGAAAGTTAAAGTTTCATCCATCCATCCATTTTCCAACCCGCTGAATCCGAACACAGGGTCACGGGGGTCTGTTGGAGCCAATCCCAGCCAACACAGGGCACAAGGCAGGAAACAATCCTGGGCAGGGTGCCAACCCACCGCAGGTTTAAGTTTCAGCGGCGGTGAAATTAGGGCATGCCCACACTTTCACGTCCGCCAATGCCAAGTATCCCGTGGAAAGAGTGAATATGAAAGTTCTCCGTATGCTGGCTGGGATACGAGTGTGCAATCAGGAGAACCGGTTCTTGGGTCAGCTGCCCAAGTATGTGGTCATAGGCATAGTGGATAATGATGCCTTTTCAGGGGATTATGCCAGAAACCCCTTCTATTTCAAGCATAACAATGTGGCGCTCATGGCCTTGTATTTGGATGGAGAGCAGATTCTTGCCAAGCCATTTCAGCCCTATTTTGCTAATAACAACACAACTCGAGATTATTACAACCTCATGTTGTCCTCCGGAAAGCATTTGAAAGACCTGCCTCTAGCCATTAGCTGTACTGACTTCTCCCGGGGCTACACCCTGTTTGCCTTTGATTTGACGCCTGATCAAGAATGCGGAGACCATTTGTCATTGGTGAAAACCGGGAACATGAGATTTGAAGTCCGCTATGGGCTATCCCTACCCCACACTGTGAATCTAATAGTCTAAGCTGTCTTTGACAACATTATTGAAATAAACCAGAGAAGAAACTAAAAAGCATGAACACCCTGCAGATTACCGAACTCATGTCCTGTAACCCATACACAGAAAATCTGTTTTACGGAGTGTTGGCGTGCCTGAAAAAATACATACGGATCTCCCAGCCATGATCACCATTAATACTCACCATCAAAATGAACCCTCAGAACACTGGTTGGCAATACATCTCAGAGAAGACGGAACTGGAGAATTTTTCAATTCCTACTGCAGCCCACCAGACTTTATCTATTTTCCTGAGGAAATATACAGCTTTTTAAACAGAAACTGTAAAGAAATTATTCACCATACCTAACAGCTTCAAAGCTGGTTTTCCACCGTCTGTGGGCAACACCGTATTTTTTTCCTGCATCACATAGGGAAAGGGCGCTCTTATAAAGATGTCATGAACCTGTATTTTAATGAAGTCACCAAGAACGATTATATGGTTCAAAAATTTGTCAGCACCTTGTCTAAGAACACTTCTAGAGGTTTTCAGGATCACCCCTGTATGCAAAGTTTTATGACCTGTAATTAGCTTAATAAAGAATAGGCAGGCACGGTGGCGCAGTGGGTAGCGCTGCTGCCTCGCAGTTGGGAGATCTGTTGGACCTGGGTTCAATTCCCGGGTCCTCCCTGCGTGGAGTTTACATGTTCTCCCCGTGTCTGTGTGGGTTTCCTCCGGGCGCTCCGGTTTCCTCCCACAGTCCAAAGACATGCAGGTTAGGTGGATTGGCGATTCTAAATTGGCCCTGGTGTGTGGGTGTGTTTGTGTGTGTCCTGCGGTGGGTTGGCACCCTGCCCAGGATTGTTTCCTGCCTTGTGCCCTGTGTTAGCTGGGATTGGCTCCAGCAGACCCCTGTGTTCGGATTCAGCGGGTTGGAAAATGGATGGTTGGAAGAATAGGCAGACTCTGTAATCAAATGTAATATTTTATTAAACAAAAATATAATTACATTTCAATAAGGAATCCATTCATTCTTTTTACGAGATCTGATTTTCTTGCCAACAGGTATATCGGAATCAGCAGCAGCAACACTGTCCAGGGCAGAAGGTATGAAGCTCTCCAGAAGTTCTCTCGTGTCAGCGTTTGGCACAGAAGATGCCGGAATGTTCAAACCGGTCATGGCCTTCACAAATTCCGTCCACCCCCTAGGTCTCCGATAGGACGGTATGTTGTGATGGCCGGTCAAGTTCCACATTAGATCAACCATATTCGTACCGGTTATTGGCTCTCCACGAAACACAAACTCTCCCAAGCCATTCCATTTGGCTGTATTAGTGCTCTGTGACATTCTCTGTAAAATAAGTTTGGTATATTTTTTTTATTTATCCTGCGCACTTTTCAAAATCTCATCGTACACCCGATCTTCTGGGGTACTAGGAGACTCTTTGATCTCACCCGGCGGTTCCTCCTTGCTCTCTGCAGGCAGCAATAGTGTCAGAGCACCGGTTTCTTTATCCGCTTTTTTCACAAAGGTAAGGTATCTTTACAAGATGGTATTATAAAGTTTTACTTTTGCATCGGCGCTCAAGTCACTGCGTTCAAATATGAATTTCATTTGTTTATCCAGTTCACTTTCCGTAGCGCTTAAAAGGTCACCGGAAGCCGGGGCCTTCTGTTGCAATTGAGCCATTTGTTGTTGAGGTACCAGTTACATCTTGCGTGTGGATTCCATATTTATACTCTCAAACCTATTAAACTAGTAATGAAAGGAATGGCTGCGCTTAATAGGGCTCTGAGAAACCTTCCTTTCAGATTTAAAAGAGTTTTTTTCTTTTTAATGGTAAGTTTTTTAATGGCGCAACGATGCTTCTTCAGCAGCTTGAACTGTCTGGACATCAGTGGTACATTGCCTTTTAAAGTACTGAGAGCTATTTCAGCCAGAGCACTCACCACCGCTTTTCTTTGGCGACAGACAACCCTATGCAGGGTCTTGAGCAGAGGGAGATTTCTTTTTATTCTGCACGACATGCCGGCTCTTTCTCAAGTACTTGGAAAATCGTACATCTTTATCTTTTCACGACGTACACTGCAGGCCAGTTTGGGAGAAAACAATCCGGTACGTAAACGAAATTCTACAAGGGACCCTTGTAGAGTCCTCAAAGGCCTCCAAGAAAAATAAACCCTCCCAGGGTACATTTGACATGCTAAATTGGTGATTTGCAGCTTATCTTGAGGGTTTTTAAAGATGGTGATGTAATTGGCATTCAGATTTATCGTTTTACTTTTCTTGCCTTGAAAAAATAAATTTTGGACCAAGTAAACGATGGACAAATTCCTGTGATGAATATATTTTGTGAAGGCCTGTTCTATCTCTTTGCTATGGCTTGCCTGTTCCATCAAATCATCGACGATCACCAAGTTAACTCTGATAGGCGGCAGTAGTCCATCGTCGCTTAAGGAAGAAGGTAACCCCTCCAAAAATGTTGCTTTTGGAAATTGTGCTAACAGTTCATCGTACAGAGGCTGCCAACAGCTGCAAAACCAGACTATATTGTCAGGGCGGTGAGAAAGCACATGGTCCACATTCTTCAAAATCTTTTTCACATAATGCAATTTGCCTGAACAGGAGGGCCCAGAGACAATTTTTGAGAACGGATGCTGAAGTCTAAGTCTTGGGTTCGGAGCTCATTCACTGAGCGAACGGAAACACAGAGCAGAACAGTGAGCATAAGCACAGAGTGGAGCACCAAGCATAAGCAAAGAGCAGCGGCGTCTCCCACAGGCATGTAGCCCTTCGCAAACACCTGAGCAAGTTGAACTGAAGTAAAGCCGGCAGCTGACCAGGAGAAATAACCAGCAGTGAGGTATTAAAGTCGATCGCTCGGCGGGTGGTGTAAACTTAAAGTCGACGGTCTCTTAGTGATTCAGCGGAAAGCGCCGAAGCACTGAAGTTACTACAAAAAATGGATAAGATGACATCAACACTAAATGTAAGTTCTATCTGCTCTCTGCCCGTTGAGGGCATGTTTATATGTTGTATGTCCTGCAGCATGTACAGTTCAGGTTTTCCGGCTGACAGTGTAGACAGCTTCACCTGCCAAAAGTGTATAGTTAATTTAGAGTTGGTTGGGAAAATACGCAAATTTGACGACTGCATTAGGAATCTGATAGCAATTAGGCAAACCGAAAATTGGATCGACTCGGTTTGTTTAGACAATTCGGCTACTTCTGATTCTGCTTCAGTCTCTCCAGGTCAGAGATGTTAATTGTTGGAGGGAATGACGCTGATCACAACAATATTTTGTCATCATTTAACTCAGTTGGAATCCCCATTAATTTTACTGAATCAGCCTGCAATCTAGGAGTTATCTTTGACTCTAGCATGTCATTTAAAGCGCATATTACAAAGTTGTCCAAAACATGTTTCTTCCATCTTAAAAATGTTAGGATTTAAGTCGCTTTCTAAATAAACAGGATTCTGAGAAATTAATTCATGCATTTATTTCTAGTAGGATTGACTACTGCAATGTGGTGTTCACTGGATGTTCCAACTGTTCTCTATACAGCCTCCAGTTAACAAGAATTACAATTACAAGAACAAGAAAATACGAACACATAACTCCAGTTCTTAAATCCTTACACTGGCTCCCGGTTAAGTTTAGGGCGATTTCAAAATCCTCCTTTTAACATATAAAGCATTAAATGGCCAAGGTATGGCTTACTTGTCTAAACTTATCATGACTTACAAACCAGAGCGCACATTAAGATCTTAAGATGCTGGTCTGCTTATGATTCCAAGGATTAATAAAATAACAGTGGGAGGTCGAGCTTTTAGTTACAGGGCCCCTAAACTGTGGAATGGTCTGCCTGCTTCTATAAGAGATGCCCCTTCAGTCTTAGCTTTTAAATCCCGGCTGAAGACTCACTACTTCAGTTTAGCATATCCTGAGTAGAGCTGCTGATTAACTGTACATACTGCATCTCTGTTGTTAGTCATTAGCACTAAAACATAAGTAACATGATAGTTATAATTGGATACTAACCCTCACCTATTCTGTTTCTCTTCTTGGTACTCAAATGTGGCACTTGGTGCCATGGCCCACCTGCCAAGTTCTTTTGCCTGCCTAAGGTAAAGTCATCCCTGATGGAGGATCGCAGGAATCGTGGGAAAGAGGGGTCCTTTCATCGGATTGGCAGGCCCAGCGCTGTTTCAGCCATGGAATGGCCAAATGGGGGAGGCAGTTTGATGGATGAGGTCTCCAGGACTCTAAACATATCCAAATCTTATTATGTGATATAATCTACTGTTAAATTCTGCTCCATACTTCTAAAATTTTTATTTTTATACTTTATTGAGGATTTGTTCTGTTCTGTGTATTGTATTGTATTGTATTGATCCCCTTCTTTTGACACCCACTGCACACCCAACCTACCTGGAAAGGGGTCTCTCTTTGAACTGCCTTTCCCAAGGTTTCTTCCATTTTTCCCTACAAGGTTTTTTTTGGGAGTTTTTTTTTTTTTTTGTCTTCTTAGAGAGTTAAGCCTAGGGGGCTGTCAAGAGGCATGGCTTGTTAAAGCCCATTGCGGCACTTCTTGTGTGATTTTGGGCTATACAAAATAAATTGTATTGTACTGTATTGTGTCTAACATCAAAACCCTCCTTAGTATCCATAGGGGAGAGTTGTGAAATCAAGCAATAGAACCTTTTTATTGTACACCACTCTGAATTTTTTTCTGAGTGGGCGATTTTGCAATGTCAGGTTCTTTTTGTTCCTATGAATCTGAGCACCATGAATCGTTATTTCTTTTGCAAGATCGTGGTTTACAAAACTATGTACTAGATCCATTAATGAGTATAGGTTTACCGATGATTGAGAGTAACTCCCTTAATCTTCATACTGACCTTGCCTTTGAACGTTTTGTACGCGTACATTTTCAGACCCCCAGAAACGAATTCTTCTATGAAATCGTCAGGATCTAGTTCGCTGGTGAGTTTACCTAAATAGTCACCGAGCGGTGGTGTGTATTGTCCGGACAATGCTGTGAAGATAACGGAATCTGTATCATGATACAGAACCCTCAGTCGTAAACGATCCAACAACTCGTACAACTCGTAAGTGGGCATAGGCCATTGTGAAAGCGGCTATCACCACATTGACAGGACCGGGTATAATGTATTTGTCATCCGCATACCTCCACTGCACTTAAGCGTTTTCATCGCTGACGAAGCCAAAATAGGAGACCCGATACTAGTCTGAGAACAGGTAATCGAAGAATTCTTGGGTGTGTTTAACAAACGTAGTGGTAAGTTGGTTAGGCTTCTGACTGAATTTTCCCAAAAGAGAATTCAGAAATAACTTGGAAATTTGTCTCTTAGCAGGGTTGGCAGCTATGCTTTTGCGCTCCAGTAATATGGCTTCCTTTTCAAAATAATCTTTAACATAGCGCTTGTGGGACACCTCGTCCTGTACCAACGATGGCAAACCAGAGGCCTCCTGTTTGCCTTTCAGATGAATTTTGATGTAATCGGAAAATAAATCTGAGGTGCTCTGGGCGTAGTGCCATATCTCATGAATTTTTAAAACTCTGTACCCTTTATGTAAGGCCTTTAGTATTTCAACGCTGCACCAGGTTCCTGTTAAAGACCTTTCCTGATCATTGTGGCTGCAAAGACTGGTTGATGCCTGGGTTTCTGCACACATATGGCACAGAGTGAACATCAATTTACCGCAAATTCTGAAAGGGAGGACCGGAAAATACAATTTGTGAGGAGCTAGCATTCTGATTTTAATGAGATCGAAGTAATGCTTAAGATCGCCAAACTCATCAAAAACAAAGGTCGGATGTCCAATCAGGTAGGTCTCTGTTTTGTTAACATAAGGGTACAGACTTGTAAAATCGTAATAATGAATTTGCTCATTGCAAAGTGTTGGTGCGCCCTCCAAACAAGGCATCACGGGAGTTGATAGGTTCAGAAAACTCAAATCGCTTTAAGAAATCCTGAAGCTCTGAGTCCTCTTTTTTCATGCATTCCCACTGGTGCTCCCAAATCACTCTAACCTCCAGATTAATTTTTTCTCGCAATTTCTTCAGTTTGTCGTCAGATGTTTTAAACAATTCGGCATAAGACGTGTCCATGAGAGGATGTTTGGCTTGCGCATCGTAGCACTTTGGACAACCGTGATAAAAGCAGCCAGCAAACTCAAAGGCCATCGGCACAGCCTGAATTTCGGCGTAACCATCTAGATAAAATGATCCTATATTTACTTCACCGTGATTTAAGGCATACTGAATGTTTATTTCTTTCTTCATCAACCACTGAATAGAACCATTAGAATAAGCTTTGTGGATGCTTTTGTAATTATCACTCAGAATTATTCCAATTGATTTATTAGGCATGCAATTTTGTCTGTACATGGACAGACAGAGAAAAGCTAGGGTCATACACTGAAAATGATCAATATTACCGATCCTGAGCACTTCCTCTTTAAATTTCATGCAAACTGTTCTCAAAATAACAATGTTGTTTCTGCAATAGTAAGCCATTTCTTGTCTAAAGTTGAAGGTTTCGCTTTTAATCGATTTGTACATGACAAATTTTCCTCTCTTTCCTTGTTCATCATATGTTGAATGCCATAATATTTAGGATCTGGGTATGGACCGATGTAATTTTCATTTTCAGCGGTGTTAAAGAAATGGGGAAAGTACCCTTTTTGAGCCTGGAATCCCATGGTTTTGGGCATACTGCTCAATTTCATTGGTAAGAAGTTCAACGAGTCAATGAATCTCAAGTCATAATCTTCTTCTATAAAACACACTAGTTTACATCCCTGAGCAGTGAAAAATGGAGTTTGACTGCTCTCGACGAGATATTTCATTAAGGAATTGCCCTCATACTCCTTAGAATTGTGAGCTATGAACCTATAATCTCAGTATTTCGGACACCGATATCTGTCGAAGAACTTTGCTACACAGTCCTCACCGGTCCGACTCCACGATTTACCGTTCCAATGCATGCAGTAGATGAAATTTGGGATGTGGGTCCCGCCATCTTGATGGCATTCAAAATCGTAGAACACGTACTTTTCGTGGACAGGTCTTTGTGTTAAGCTTTGAATAAAACACTGATGATTTTCATCTGACTCTTTCATTACAACTGTACAAATGCGACAGTGTCTGGGGCGACAATTGTGAGGTTTTGACATGGCTTTCATGCTGTATCTCTCGTAACAGAGAGTGCAGACTTTAAATTAAATTTACACGTTTTGTGGAGCTCGAAACAAAACCTTGATCGGCAAAAATGATTGCAATCGGGGCATTGAAAAGCCTCACCGTCAAACCATCGGCAGTCTGTAGATAAACAGACGTCACAGTGATGGTCACAGTGATGTCGTAACGGGATAGAATATCCTGTGTAGCAGAAATCGCAGATATAGTCAAATCTCAGAAATCCAGTACCAGACAATAATTTTAATATCCATTAGCCTCTAAAATTTTTCAACATCTGAAAATGCCACTTTCTGATCTGGTGATAATCCGGCCCTGACGTGCAATTGACAAGCCTCTTGTTCACACAATTTCTGGCTGTTTCAGTACCTATAGTTTAATACAGCCAGAAGCCCCTGGCAAAACATCACTGATCATCCAGGTTGAAGGAGATCCATAGGTGCTTCCGTTTCAATAGTGCTTTGAGTACTGAGAAAAGCGCTATATAAATGTAATGAATTATTATTATTATCATATAATTGAAAATGGTACATGCTTTACGCCTAGACCCCCCAGATGGGGCCCTCACAACCTGAACGATTAGCATCAGACTGGAATCGGCTAAAATAGTAGTGTGACTCTGGAGAAGTAATTCAATTTGGTTAAAAAAATCCTCAATGGAAAGTGTACCGGTGGTGGTTAGGGAAAAAACACTGGGATTGAGAGAATTGGCGTGAAATTCTAGCTGGACTAGATCCTTAGGATTCAAAGTGCTCGCAAAACTGTCTAATATTTGCTGAAGGGTCTCGTGTATATGATTAAAAGCTTCAGCAAATAAATCAAGTTTGTAGGTCTCTGAAAAATTGGAACGGTGTCTAATCTCGATATTGTTAAATTTTGTACACTCAGTTATAGACAAATTATTTAATCTAGAGGTAGAGGGCTGCGGTGAGCTTACTGATGGCTCTGGAGATGAAGGATTCGCCATATGCAAGGCAGAGGGCTCTGGAGAGTTAGCTTCAACATTCAAGTTTGCCCCGGAGTGATTAGTCAATCCGGCTCCGGTCTGAGAATGTAAAATTGAATTATCCGAAGCTGTTAAGTCATCAACAGGTGAGTGTTGAAGACGGGCCTTACTTGTAAGCTGAGGTAGAAGGTTGTATTACTGAACCATTCAACGTTGTTAAATCATCAACAGGTAAGTGTTGAAGTGGGGATCTACTTGTACCTGAGATAGAAGGTTGTGGGGATTTTACAATCGTGTCTAGGGTGCTAGGCTGTTGTGAAGGACCTGGATCTGAAGACGTTCTGGCCTCAGAATAGGCTTTCCTCAATAGCTCCAGCAGAGCGTTCAAGACGGCTATTTCATCAGAATTTCGAACCTGGAGCGAATTATTAATGATATCAAAATTGTTGACCAGTTGTGTAACTGGGGATGGTGTTTGAAAAATTTGAGGAGATCGCGAAGGTGCACAGATTTTAGGGGCTTTATAGAATATTCGAGGTTATCAGAATTGTTGACCGGTTGTGTAACTGGGGATGGTGTTTGAAACATTTGAGGAGATCGCGAAGGTGCACAGATTTTAGGGGCTTCATAGAATATTCAAGGTTATCAGACATCTCTTTTAATAGTCTCAGGTTTTCACTGGACGGTCTTTTCCTACCTTTAGCCCGTCCAGGATGTTCACGTTCGCTCTCGCTATCGGTATCGCTGCTACTGCTGCTTCTGCTGGTGTTGCTGCTATACCTGTTTTCAGACATGACCTAAATGTAATCAAAGGTTGCAGTTATGAACACTGAATATAACAATTTGCAGTCAATGTTATTTTAATGAAAAAAGGAATATAATACGTATCCTTTAATCTTGGGTCATACCTACAGTATGTCAAAAGAATACATATGTATCAAATGTAACCTCATTTTGGGTCTGGAATTGTACACAGGAGACTCTGATTCTACAATTCAATCCAGTATACGGCGAAGGCCGGCAGCCACCTGCGACTGCTCCAGTCTTTCTTGGCGTCTCCACTCGTTGTAATGACGAAGGGAATATCGGGGTGAATAATGAATTCTACGCCAAGGCCCGTAGTCGGAGTGAGGAATTGACGGCAAAGAGGTCCACAGGAGGGCTGAATGTCAGCTGTAATTAGGGGGCGTCGGTGATAGCGGAAGAGAATGCAGGATACTCAAACAAAGACTGAGCTCAGAGGGTACAGGAGAATGCTGAAAGCTGCTCTCAGGTGGCTGCGGTGCTGGCGTGCTCTGCGGGTTCTGCCAGTTTTGGTAGATTGATAGATTTTCTGAACCATCCAGCACTTGCGTTAAAACACCCGGGGGACTGGGATCTGGAAGAAAAGTTTGACCTTCTCAGTTAAAGACATCTTTTCACAAAATCGGGCGTTATGTATTCAACCTATGTTTCTTCGATAAACTGAAACCTAAAATGACATTTACTGCGATTGGTCAGACCAGGGGAAGCCCTTTGAGAAGCTGTTTCAGATTGTAGAGGGATATCATCTAGAAAACAAAATGAATGTGCTCTTTAACACTAGAATTAGCAGAGTCTACGAAAAAACTCGTAGATCCGGCTCACCTTAAAACCGTTCTCACCTCTCTTTTGTCTTCTAAATGTGTAATTGTCTTCTAAATTAAGACGAGCAGCAAAAAGCCGGCTATTCCATCCCCCACCTTCGCAAAACGTTCACTAAGTTTTCCCAGCTCATGCCTTGTTTGATTATCTGGGAGTGACTGAACTAGAGTTTTAGAATGCAAATAATAGATCGTTATTTGGTTCAAGGAGGTCACAACACCTTCTGTGGCGTAACGCTGAGATTTGCTGACTCAGAGCATGGCAGCCCTGCTGTGCCATAGAGACCCAAGTTCAATTTCCTGCTGGGGAGGAATAGTTTTTTTTTTCTTTGTAGCCTCAAACGGACATAAAATTTATAAGTTGGTATGCACTGTAAATCATTAAGTTTAAAATGTCGATCGCGGTTATTTCTGTTGATTAATTCATGGTTTTTTACTTAGAGTCAGAACAGGAGCTTATTCAGCTTATTCAGCTTCTGATCTGACTCTAAGTAACAGCGCCAGTATAAATCACACCCAATCTGATGCTGTTCGCTTTCAAATAATATTGCATTACTTCGACGATGTTTTCTGATTGGTACTATTCGCGTCATATAATTATTTCTTCAAAACGTCACATATATTTGTTTTGAGATAATGAATAGAGCTGTAAATTACAGGTGCTTGTTAAATGTAATAGGAACCATAGCACAGAGAGGTGTGTACACTGCAACAAGTACACATGTCGTAAATGTAGGAAGGGCGCTCCTTGGGTGAACTTTAGCGCATCTTTATGTGAAAACAGCAGTGTCAGATGGGGAGTGTCTGATGATTGCATATAGCGCTGAAGTTACTGCTCTTTACTATGCTTTCCTCTGCATGTCCTGGAGTACAAAAGAAACAGCATACAGCAACATGTGGGGACTGGCAAGATTGGGGGGAAAAAAACACGCGGCCGTATGTATCGTGATAAACTGCAGAGCTATAGCGCGTCTTTCTGTGAAAACAGCAGTGTCAGATGGGGTAGGGAAGGATCCTGAATGCGACTGAGAGAATGAAAAGTGAATAAAAAAAAACAAAAACAAAGCTAACCTTTACAAATATTATAAATTACACCGGCTGTTACAGACTGAAAACAAATGTATCTTTTTATTCTAAAATTAGTAAAAATAAGAGGAGTTCACTTCTCAAAAGGGAGTTGTGCAGGATCGAGCTCTTTTGATTCCCAGTCAGCAACTGATACTGTTGCACCACGTGGCCGTTGTAGTAACTGAGTGTCAATGTCGCACACTAAGGCGACTTTTTTTTTTCTACAGTTATATTTTTGAATAAAAACACACTTGTTCTGTTATATTTGTACCTTTTGTGAAAGTGTTTCTTTGATATTTGGACTTCAGGCTTCATAATTTATATAGTTTATGCCTACATTTTGTCATTTACTACTAGACTATGAAAAACATTTCTGTTTTAAAAATGTGTCTACACAGATTACTGTAGAAATGGAACACACATGAAATGCGTGTGTTCCAAATAACGATCTATTATTTCCACTCTAAAACTCCACTTCACTCCCAGATAATCAATCAAGGTATGAGCTGGGAGAAGTTCGTGCACGTTCTAAGTCGGTGGGGGGATGGAATAGTCGGCTGTTTGCAGCTTGTCTTTATCTGGACATTTAGAAGGCAAAAGACGATGGCGGAGAGGTGCGAATGGATTTACGAAGCGATTTAAGGTGGGATGGATCTACAAGTTTTTTCGTAGGCTCTGGCAATTCTTGTGTTAAAACAACATTTCCCCTTCCAGTGCACACAGCAGCTCAAACAAAATGATCTGATATTAGTTTCAAGGTAACCCTCTCACCATCAGGAAGCCTTATAATAGTTCTGCATCGATACATAAGCAAATAAATGGCTTGCAACATCTATTTATATGATAGATAGATTTTCTTTTTTAAAACAACCTTTATTAATGTATCACAACAAATTTTCCATTATACAACTGTCCTTATACACAAGTATTCACACACACACACACACACACACACACACACACACACGCACACGCGCGCACACACACACACACACACACACACACACACACATAGTTCATGTGCATAATTAATCCCTGCACATTTTAAGCCTCGTCATCCCCTTTCATGCCCGGTTCAGACACGTAGAAGCATGTAAATATAAAAATTCTATTTTTATAATAGCTAGAGAGACTCTCGCACATTATATGCTATTTGTAACTATCTGAAACACTTTACACAGACGTTCACTTTCGCTTTCCATTCAAAGTACTTTTTAACAATATGCACAAGCGATCCCTACACCAAGAGGGATAAAAACTTTAAAATCTAAAGACGTAAATAAAAACAGACAGCCTTGTGAAGACAAAACTTAATTGATTGGATTACCCATTTCGTTAACAGAAAAAACTACTATTGCTTGCTTCAGTAATATGAATTTGTACATTAATCATCGTACACGTACGATAGATAGATAGATAGATAGATAGATAGATAGATAGATAGATAGATAGATAGATAGATAGATAGATAGATAGATAGATAGATAGATAGATAGATAGATAGATAGATAGATAGATAGATAGATAGATAGATAGAAAATGCTACAACTTATACACACACAAGCGCGTTCACGTACCTACACACAGAGAGAGATGGTACTGAGCATAATAATTAATCTATGATTGACGTCATTTTGGATTTTAAACCCTCAGCCCCCTCTCGTTTTAAACAGATATAATTGTTTAAAAAAGGACTTACCAGTTTCTGAGTAATAGATTGGAGAACCAACTTGGAAATATTGACCTAAGGATAAAATTTAAGGTTTCAGCCATACATTTTTTAAAGCATTCTCGTTTGAAGCGTATAATAATCAATAATATGATGTACCGTGATCTTGACTGCCGGGACTCTTGGGAGAATAGTCTGTATTAACAATATGTTATATTTCATTTAGTCTTTTCCATAAAAAAATAGAAAACATTGTTCTAATAAGACAATGAAGATGAGATTCGGAGTCATCTTTCGGTATTAACGGCAAGTGGCGTAATGGTTCGGTGTCCAGTTGAAAGCTTATTTATATATACAGAAAAGAACAGGGCATTTTTAAAATGTGGACTTTAAAATAAGGACAGTAATTTCTTTTAGCAAATGTGTGCCCTTTGGCCCCTTTTTAAATGGACAGCTGTGTAATGGGTCGGTGTCCAGCCGAAGGCTTATATCTAAACACATATACACCGAAAAGAACAGTATTTTTTTAAAAGCCATCTTTGTAATAAGGAGACCTCTTTAAGCAGTTATGTGAACCTTGACCATCTTTAAGATCGGTTTACACTGACCACAGGAAGATTATTATTATTATATGACCTTATGTTAAAAGACCTATGTGTGAACCTGCTCTTGCATCAGCAAAATCTTGCGTCCGGAGAGGGGTTTCCATCTGTTTTTGAAGGAACTGAAAAAAAATTATCGCAGTTTTCATGGAGTCACAAAGAGTGCTTAAAATTCGCTCTTGACACAATGCCTGACCAATCAGGTGGAGGGGGTGGGAGTCTGTGCGGGACATACATCCATCAAAATGCTCTTGACACAAAGTGGGGCCAATCAGGTGGAGGAGGTGGGATTAAGGCGGGACCTACACCCATCAAACTGCTCTTGACAAAAAGCCAGGCCAATCAAGTGGAGGGGGTGGGAGTCTGGGTGGAGTTAGGGAAGGGACAGGTTGTAATTCACCAATCAACTGGAAGAGGGTGGGGCACATCATTTAAATCCACCATTCAGAGGAAAGGGGTGGGGCCATCAAGTCATCAATCATCTTTGATTGTCATTTTGACAGAAGGTCCCTCACATATTACCACTAATGACCTTTGTGTTACAACGGCCTTACAGTCTTCCTGTCCAAATTCAGATCAACAAGTGATTTTCATGCTTATCTTTGAACACGACAGTTTTTAAATATTTGCTATCATTATCAGTATAGTTATGGTGTTCACTGCTTTGGGGGTTAACAACGTATGGTGTTTGTACAGCAGCTGATCATTTTCTAGACTGTAATCAAATGCTTTGCTGCAGTCTGTGCTGAAAGGACGCTCAACTTTGTACAAGCGCATTCATTATTTGTGCCGTGAATAGAAACTGGTAATCTGTCAACGGAACATGTTCTTATGCCTCCCATTGATTGCAGTATCTACCACTGTTTTGTTATTTGAACCTTGAGCTACTGACAAGATTTGCAAATTGTACTTGCCAGTGTCAAGTGAAGGCTTAATACCTCGGATTTGCTAAAGGTAAAACTGCGTAGCCGACAGGATTCGAACCTGCGCAGAAAAACCCCAATGGATTTCGAGTCCATCGCCTTAACCACTTGGCCACAACTACTGGGGGGGGGGGGGGTCAGGCCTGCTAACTCGTCTGAATTCGTTAAATTGTTGAATCGCCCTTTTTCTGTTTGTCGATATGTGCTCTGAAGACATTTGGACTGGAGCAGGAGCGGTAATATTTCGATCTTTTCCGATCATCCTTAAGGAGGCAGAGGATTTGAAGCGCCTCGATTGTCTGTGAAATTAGAACAGTTAACAGCTTGTCTTGGTTGCAAAGTCGACATGTGTTAGCTACACAGCCAGACCTCAAGAAAGAATTTGAAGATAACTAAATAAGCCAAGCAACGGAAAGGAAGCAATGGAAAGAACAAAACATGCTCGTCTTAATTGTGAAAGAGCGAGAGTAACTCCCCAGATTCTACTGCAATAAGTAACAGGAAGCTGTCTCTGTTATCGTGGTAAAAATGCTTATGTTTTTCTCAGCTTGCTGCGTTCAGGCTGCTTTTAATTAATTTTGTTATGTTTAAAAGTAAAAACACTCTAAATTGATTGTCCACATTTCCTTTAATGCTTGTAAAATTTGCCGTTGAATTTCCAAAGGAATCCATCTTAATTGTGAGTTCTTTGTTTCCGAAAACCTCACCTTTCCTTTTACATTCGCGTAGTTTGTTTTTCTTTTACCCAAGATCTCTGACGATTAACGAGTGGTGGAGCGTTTTCTCATTCAACAGTTAATCAATACTAGGCAGCCTTTCAGACAGCATAAATGCTGTTTTTCAACCCGATCTCGTACATGTCGGACACAAAAAGTAGAATTAACTGTTCAAAGTCTGGTCCAACTTTGTAAAACGATTGAATATTTTTTTTGTTTTTTCTTATTGCATTAAAGTCCTTTCATTGCAACTAACAGCAGACACATGCTCGTGGAATATTCCACAGTTAAGAGAGTCAAGGAATATATCCGTGTGCCATACTGGGTCCATTATTCTGAGACAAATGAAGGGAATCATTGCCTACATAACGCTAACAATAGCTAATCTGACCACTAAATTATGCCTTTGAAGACACTCTTGATAAGGAGAGACACACACATAGTCAGCAGAATTCGAACCTGCACAGGGAGACCCCAATGGATTTCTAGTCCATCGCCTTAACCACTCAGCCACGACTACTACACTCAGCTGCCAGTGATATAGCTTTAGGGGTACAATTTCCTTTTTTTTTTTTTTAATTTCCTCTTTCTTTGACTTCTGAAAATTCCTCGTAATTATTGAGTCTATGGTGTGAAACTACGGTGGCCCCATCATGCTTTCATTTGTTACTTATTTCTTCATTTTCTTTTTTGGCTGAATTCTAAGTTGAGACACAAAATTTCACCCGATAACAAAGGGAGATAAGTAAGAAACACAGCTGATACGGATTTTAAGGAAAATAACGATGGGCGACGTGTAGCGTTAGAAGTGCGGAGTCGATTGTTTGTCAGGTCTTCTTTACTTCTCCAATTCTTTAGCCTTTTCAGCCTCCGAAGAAGGCAGACACGCATGATTTACTGATACCCGTTCTTATTAGATTCCTTTCACATCGCATGTGAATTCTGTCATCTTCCACCCAGAGTCATTATTAAATTTAAACCTTCAGGCCCTGGCAGTGCCTTTCACCCGTGGCACTGCAATGAAAAGAAATAAATGAGCTTTGTGTTACAACGGCCTTACAGTCTCCCTGTCCAAATTCAGACCAACAAGTGATTTTGATGCTTAATCTTCGAACACGACTGGTTTTTAAATCTTTGCTATCATTATCAGTATAGTTATGGTGGTCACTGCTTTGGGGGTTTACAACGTATGGCATTTGTACGGCAGCTGATCATTTTCTAGACTGCAGTCAAATGCTTTGCTGCAGTCTGTGCTGAAAGGACACTCAACTTTGCACAAGCGCGTTCATTATTTGTTCCGTGAATAGAAACTGGTAATCTGTCAACGGAACGTGTTCTTATGCCTCCCATTGATTGCAGTATCTACCACTGTTTTGTTAATTGAACCTTGAGCTACTGACAAGATTTGCAAATTGTATTTGCCAGTGTCAAGTGAAGGTTTAATACCTCGGATTTGCTAAAGGTAAAACTGCGTAGCCGGCAGGATTCAAACCTGCACGGGGAAACCCCAATGGATTTCGAGTCCATCGCCTTAACCACTCGGCCACGACTACTGAGGGCTCAGGCCCGCTAACTTGTCTGAATTCGTTCAATTGTCGAATCGCCCTTTTTCTGTTTGTCGCTATGCTCTCTGAAGACATTTGCACTGGAGCAGGAGCGGTAATATTTCGATCTTTTCCGATCATCCTTAAGGAGGCAGAGGATTTGAAGCGCCTCGATTGTCTTTGAAATTAGAAAAGTTAACAGCTTGTCTTGGGTGCAAAGTCGACATGTGTTAGCTACACAGCCAGACCTCGAGAAAGAATTTGAAGATAACTAAATAAGCCAAGCAACAGAAAGGAAGCAACAGAAAGAACATAACAAGCTTGTTTTAATTGTGAAAGAGCGAGAGTAACTCCCCAGATTCTACAGCCATAAGTAACAGGAAGCTGTCTCTGTTATCGTGGTAAATAGGCTTATGTTTTTCTCAGCTTGCTGCGTTCAGGCTGCTTTCAATTAATTTTGTTATATTTAAAAGTACAAACACTCTAAATTGATTGTCCGCATTTCCTTTAATGCCTGTAAAATTTGCCGTTGAATTTCCAAAGGAATCCGTCTTAATTGTGAGTTCTTTGTTTCCAAAAACCTCACCTTTCCTTTTACATTTGAGTAGTTTGTTTTTCTTTTACCCAAGATCTCTGACGATTAACGAGTGGTGGAGCGTTTTCTCATTCAACAGTTAATCAATACTAGGCAGCCTTTCAGACAGCATAAATGCTGTTTTTCAACCCGATCTCGTACATGTCAGACACAAAAAGTAGAATTAACTGTTCAAAGTCTGGTCCAACTTTGTAAAACGATTGAATATTTTTTTTGTTTTTTCTTATTGCAGAAAAGTCCTTTCATTGCAACTAACAGCAGACACGTGCTCGTGGAATATTCCACAGTTAAGAGAGTCAAGGAATATATCCGTGTGCCATACTGGGTCCATTATTCTGAGACAAATGAAAGGAATCATTGTCTACATAACGCTAACAATGGCTAATCTGACCGCTAAATTTTGCCTTTTAAGATACTTTTGATAAGGAGAGACACACACGTAGTCGGCAGGATTCGAACCTGTGCAGGGAGACCCTAATGGTTTTCAACTCAATCGCCTTAACCACTCGGCCACGACTACTGAGGGCTCAGCCCCGCTAACTCGTCTGAATTCGTTCAATTGTCAAATTGCCCTTTTTCTATTTGTCGATATGTGCTCTGAAGACATTTGGGCTGGAGCAGGAGTGGTAATATTTCTGTCTTTTCTCAATCATCCTTAAGGAGGCAGAGGATTTGAAGCGGCTCGATTGTCTGTGAGATTAGAACAGTTAACTGCTTGTCTTGGTTGCAAAGTCAACATGTGTTAGCTACACAGCCAGGCCTCGAGAACGAATTCGAAAATAACTAAATAAGCCAAGCAACGGAAAGGAAGCAACAGAAAGAACAAAACAAGCTTGTTTTAATCTTGAAAGAGCGTGAGTAACTCCCCAAATTATACTGCGATAAGTTATAGGAAGCTGTCTCTTTTATCTTGGTAAAAATGCTTAAGTTTGTCTCAGCTTGCTGCGTAGATGCTGCTTATAATTTATTTTGTTATGTTCTCACAAATACTCTCAATAGATCAATCAAGTGCAGCCCTCAGTCTGTGAGCAGTGCAGCTAAATCCACTCTGCAAGACAGGGATATTCTCTTTTTGCAATCTATTTTAATCTTGATAGCATTGCTTTAAGTATTTTCCTTTTCATTCTAAGCAAACTGTACATCTCCAAGTTTCAGAAACAAAAAGAGAAAGAGATAGAAAGAAGGATATAAACAAATAAATGTAAACTCCATTGTCCCATTTAACATTCCTGGAAGGGAAGAGAACAAAATATATATCAGTCAGTCTTAGGAAAGATCCTATGCAGTGCAATAAGTTCAAAGTCATAGTGCTCTAGTGGGCAATTAACATGAAACTGTTTCCACGAGCAGCTGTATTTTCATACCTCTCAGCTGTAACTGTAGGGTAAGCTGACACTCAACGGGCTATAAATAGGTAGAGATTACCTCAACCATCCACATTACTGTGTGAAGTTGACAATAACACAGATTATCGAGGAATCGCTATAATGTCTCAGGAACATTAGGATGCTTAACTTCTGTTGCAAACGAGAAAATGTTTCTTTTAAAAATGCAATGTTAGTGACCCATCCGCAGCACTAAAGAGCAGCCGATCTGTGGCCCGGCTAGCTCCCCTAGCAGCCATGAGTCGAGGTAATTCTTGATAGCGAAAACCAATCATATCGCTTTGTGCTACCAAGAATTGAAAGCTCGGGCCAATCGCAGCCCGTATTGGCTACCAAGAATTGGTGAGTCACGGCTCGTGTTGGCTACCAAAACTCAGAAAGGGTGTGCCAACCACTTGTCAGTTAATCCATCCATCCATCCATTTTCCAATCCGCTGAATCCGAACACAGGGGGCTGCTTGAGCCAATCCCACCCAACACAGGGCACAAGGCAGGAACCAATAATAATAATCCCAGGCAGTATGCCAACCCACCGCAGAACACACACAAACACACCAAGCACACACTAGGGCCAATTTAGAATCACCAGTCCACCTAACCTGCATGTCTTTGGACTGTGGGAGGAAACCCATGCAGACACGGGGAGAACATGCAAACTCCACACAGGGAGGACCAGGGAAGCAAACTAACTGTGAGGCAGCAGCGCTACTACTGCGCCACCGTGCCGCTTGTCAGTTAATGTATTTTGCAAAAGCTTGTTTGAGTCGGCACACAGACGCTTTGTGATTTGCGTTTAACTTTGAACTTTGTAAAAATGTTACTCACGAGTGTCGGTTTGTGCAGATATATTTACATTCACATACACATTTTTTGAATGATTTTTTTAAACATTCTTGGTGCAGTTTATTACATTTATTAAATACTAGTGACTGGGAGTCTGATCAAATTGGGCTACAAATTCTATGTTTGTGAAATCAATACTTTCTCTGCAAATAATTATTTGTTTTTTTAAGTCCCTGAAATGATTTTGCTCTAATATTTAGATCTGAGCAAATTTTGGTGATGGTATATTTGGCCATGTATTCTGTATCAATATGGACCATGGCCTGGAGGCAGGGATATTTGTGCGCTCATGGATGCACAGGCTAATGCACTGTTGTACTTTGTGACATTTTCCAAGAAATGCTTGGAGTTTGGGTCTAAATATGTCAACAGGTTCTTAAATCCATCAGGGTATCTGTAAGGGTTAATTCGAACTCGACCTTTATGGCAGCAATTGTATTCTCCACCTTGCTTGTTCTCACAGGTGAAGTTGAATGAGTTGCAATGTTTGCACAGGCTGTCAAATGCACCAGAGTGGTGCTCCAGAACTTCATCCTCATTAATATCTGTGTGATTGCACATGACAATGCCGTGCCGCTGAGCATTTTCACCCCACAAGGCACGGGCTGCTCGATGTATTTCAACCCGTGTTGGATTTGCAGCTGCTCGAGCTTCTTCAGTCGCTTGTGCACGACTGGCACGATTTCTTTCAGCATTAGTAACATTCTGTAGCGCACGTTCTTCATTTGTCCTTTGTGTCCGATTTGCACGATTTCTTTCAGCGTTAGTAGCATTTGTAGCCGCACGCTGCTCATCAATTTGTTGTGCATGTTGTGTGTACGTCTAGTCACATTAGCAAGTCTGCGTTCCTCGTCAGTCATGTGACTTTCTTTCCTACGCATCCTTTCCGCGGCCGCTGGTGTTGTGGCTGCATTGCGGTCGTCACTCATTTTAGATCTGAGATCGGCTAAAATTTAAACAATGACCGTTGTTAATACCCAGCCATCATTACTCATGCTTCTAACTTGTATTGAGTCGAGATATCGACGCGAACACCATACATACGGATACTATCAAATATAAGGATTAACTAAATGGTGTGTGTGCTGTTTATTATAAGTATATAAACATTTCCCTTTGTAATATTTCTAAATATTTATTTTACCTACTTCAAATTAATTAAATGTCAACATCAACTAGAATATATTACTTCCCAAATTTGTGCTAAGTAGGCTAAGTGAAATGCGTTATTATTTGTTTAAATTAAGATACAATAGAATTTGTAGGCAGTTTGTTCAATTGTGATTTTATGTATATTTTAGAGATAGGCCTATATTCTTCCATTCAGCTATGTGCCATGAGTGGGATTCAAACCCAGAACCCAGCGATAATTTCTGGTAGATCGTCTCTCAAGAATCGCAGCTACAGTATACCTCGCCTGATACGCGCAATCCTTAGTACAGCGTTTAAAGCTGCTGACTCCTATTCAGAAGGTCCTGGGTTTGAGTCTTATCGTTTTGTGTAGTGAGTTGTTCTTATTGTTACTACTGTAAGCAGAAGTTCATGTCAGGAAATTCCAGTAAAGTTAATTGATAGATTGTTTAAGGGAGGAGAAATTTGGTGGGTGGAGTTGAGAGGTATAGAGAAAAAAAGAGAAGTGCTATGGTGTAGCTCAGTGCGGTATTCTCCACTGTTGTGTCAGAGGGGGACACTTTTACATTTTTTTTGTGCACTGGGTGGCTCCATTAGGCACCCACTGTTGGGACTAGGGGGTGAGAAGTTAAAAGGCTATCTGTACTTATTAATGGTATTTGCTGTCCTGCAAGGGAATCACTGCTTTGAAGTTTGGCCTTAGAAGAATGTCTGTATTTACCTGGCTTGGAAATATTGGTCTCTAATCAGCATATCTGTACTTATTAATGTTTGGTAACCATACATTTTGTTAACTTGTGTTTTTATTAATTGTTAAACCCAGGCAATTTAGATGTGCCATTGATTAAACTGTTTGTCCAGGACTGACAACAGAGGGGTGAAGTATATATAAACTGCTGGCCAGCAGAAGGCAGGAGGAAGAGTCCACAGGAAACGCTGCCAAGACATTCGGACAGGGCACAGGGGCTCGCAGGCAGACAAGGGTACCTGGCTGGCACGACGTGAGGCACAAGGACGGCAACATTTACTTCCAGGGAGGAAGAGACAGCTCCACAAGGAGACGCCAGTTGTGGGTCCAGCGGAAGAGGGAAGCCGCATGAGAGGACCAAGCGAAGCTGACAGACGAGGAATGAGGCGTGCCTAGGTCCCAGCCACACAAGGAGCCCAGAGTGGAAGAAAAAAAGGAACAACGAAAAGACGCTGACAGGGAGTCAACAATTTGACACAACTTCTGCCGGGGAACAGAGTGCATCCATGAACAATTAAGTTTTTGGGGTAACACAGTGCCCAAACTGGACTCTGCACCACTAAAGGTTGTATCCTCCAATTCTTGTTTTTACGGACTTTTAGAGTGTGGACTGTGTATTTTCTTTTTTAAAAAAAGGAAATTAATTCCTGATATGTTTAGGTTCTGTTATGTTCGTTTATCTGTTTAATGTACCTTATATTGTCTTGTACAATAGAACTTACTGTTGCCTTTTTCTAAATTACTGTTGTGTCTTTCATTGTATGTTTACTCACCCCCCAATTTAAAGAAACCTGTGTGCTATTATTGGTAAATTTCAGGAGTTCCCAGTCTCTTAATAAAACTGGGTGGCGTAGTCTGATATTTTAATGGTGTCTAAGTTAGATTACTTATAAGTGTGACCAGACACCTGTGACAGTTGTATTATTAAAGAAATAAATATAACTGGCAAATAGTCCACAAAACTGGGGTGGCCATCTCTTTGTGCCTTTCCACACATCGAAGACTCAGTCGGCTACGCTACCGAGGTCGCCCGCAAGCCAAGAAGAACCGACGCCGAATTCTGGTAAGGAGAGTAGCGGACTCTTAACACCCGCTCTTACACTACTATACAATAAAAACATACATTTGATTTGAGTCTGTAACCGCCGCTTTATGTGTATGGTACTTGTAAAGGTTAGCGTTTTTTAAATTCAGTTTTATGCTCTCAGTCGTGTTCACGCTCGCCCCGATCTGACACTGCTTTTTTCAAATAAAGACGAGCTATAACAGAGGTGAACTCAGATCGGAGAAAGGGAACAGAAGCCCTCACCACAAGAAACGTCCACTCACATATAAGAACAACGCAGCTGCACCAGGCGTAAAGACGAAAGATGGCACCGTTTGGATGCAAGACGAGGTCCAGCGTTAGTCTGCCAATCACCTGTCCTTCAAAGAAACAGCACGGCTTACAGAGCTTGCCAACATATCATGCAAACTCCTGTTTGTGATTATGTTTTGTGATGATCTTTACGTCAGAAGCATTTATGTTACTTACATAAAAGCCAGATCGAATATTACTTATCTTGATTTATTTATTTGTCTTCATACAGCGTAAAGTCACAAGTAGCCTGCAGAGTTTCTTCTGTATGATCAATAAGGGCATGTTCACAAATTACAAGTGTAATGCCACGAAAAATGCCTGCTGACACTTTAGTCTGTGAGCAATGGTGCGAGAATGGTTGGTTAAAGCACCTGTCTAATAAACAGGAGATCCTGAGTTCGAGTTTCAGTGGTACCTGCGCTTTTTCATATTCCTTTGAGAAGATTTTCATCTTGGCTCTCGGATGTTCCTGGAAATTTTGCAAGAGACATGTTAGATTTGTCCGTTTCAGTGCAGAAGACGGAGATGGAGCGGAGCTCTCAGCTTTAATTCTCTTTGCTTTGGCCAGTGAACGAAAGAGAGGAAAGCGACAGCCTGCCTGCCTGCTCTTCGTGACGTAAAACAGATTGCTCTGTAGCAAGGCAACAATGAAAGAGAACAATTGACTACGATAGTGTAGATGAAGTGTCTGTGCTTAAACATAGAGCGTGGCATGGTGCTTTACCAGATCAGTGAATTTGAATTTAGGAGGAATGGCCGGATAGAAAGGCGCATCCTTCGGTGGCCAAGTGGTTAAGGCGATAGACTGCTACTAACTACATTGTGCTCTGCACATGTGGATTCGAGTTCCACCTTTTTCGTGACTTTAAATATTACAGTCTATTATCCTTTCAGTAGCTCCCTGTGCCAGCATTTCAAATTCAAGAAGAAAATATTCCGACGCTGCTTTCCGCAAATGATACCACCTCACTCTAAACGCAACGATTGCCTCTTAAGGGACTTTATCACAGTGCGCAACACCTGATGCTCACCTGTAGTATCTTTGTCCATATTTTAGAATCGAAGTATTCTGCCCTAAACATTCTCTTTTAAAGAGTAAAATGGAAAGAAGGCAAGGAAGCGTGTGACATGGGGCGCCGTGGCTTAGCTGGTTAAAGCGCCTGTCTCGTAAACAGGAGATCCTGAGTTCGAATCTCAGCGGTGCCTTCTTCACTCTGCGTCCTTCCATTACTTTTCTGCAGTACACGCACAGCTGAATCGGTGGCAAAGTGAACTTAAAATTAGACTGTGTGCAAACCTTGCCGCATACCTGCCTGGAAAAACGAATCGTTTTTTACGTTTTAATTTTTTTTTTAAATATTTAAGGGCAGTCGACAAAAGACAATGGAAAACCTCGATAAAGAAATTACTTTATGGTGCCACTGAAGAAGACGGCTGCTTTTCTCAGGTACGTGAGTTGTGCTTTTCGGATGACCTCTTGAAAGTCCTCATCACGGATTATGTGAACGTTTTCTCTTCATCTAGCGCTTCCTTTTGAACGTTGAATTCAAACAACATAAGGCAAACTTCCCTCTTTCCAAAAGCGACTGATCGTGGAGCTGCTCTTGCTGAAAGTGCGTTTTCATTTCAAATGCTTTTTTTTATTACAAAAAGGTTGACATTTGTTGCATGTTAACTGGCACTTAGGGGTACGAGGTCACAATGTTTGAAGCTTTTCGCAGTATTTAGCGCCGTGGCTTAGTTGGTTAAAGCGCCTGTCTAATAAACAGGAGATCCTGAGTTCGAGTCTCAGCGGTGCCTGCTCTCTGTCATATTACTTTGAGTTGATTTTCGTCTTGGCTCTCGGATGTGCCTGGAAACTTTGCAAGGAACAAATTAGCTTTGTCTGCGGTGGGTTGGCACCCTGCCCGGGATTGGTTCCTGCCTTGTGCCCTGGGATTGGCTCCAGCAGACCCCCGTGACCCTGTGTTCGGATTCAGAGGGTTGGAAAATGGATGGATGGAAGTTAGCTTTGTCCGTTTCAGTGCAGAAGACGGAGGTGGAGCCGAGCTCTCAGATTTAATTCTCTATGCTTTGGCCAGTGAACAAAAGAGAGGAAAGCGAAAGCCTGCCTGTCTACCTTCGTGACTTGTAACAGAATGCTCTGAAGCAAGGCAACAATGAAAGAGAACAATTGATCACGATATGAGTGTAGATGAAGTGTCCGTGCTTAAACATAGATCGTGGTATGATGCTTTACTAGATCAGTGAATTTGGATTTAGGAGGAATGACCAGAAAGAGTGGCGCTTCATTAAGGTGGCCGAGTGGTTAAGGCGATGGACTGCTAATCCATTGTGCTCTACACACGTGGCTTCAAATCCTACAGTTGTGGTGACTTTAAATATTACAGTCTATTATCCTTTCTGCAGCTATCTGTGCCAGCATCTCTAATGCAAGAAGAAAATATTCCGACGCTGCTTTCCGCAAATGACCACTCCTCTCTTTAAACGCAACGATTGCCTCTTAAGAGACGTTCTTACTCCGCACAACACCTGATGCTCACCTGCAGTGTCTTTGTCCCTATTTTAGAATCGAAGTATTCTGCCCTAAACGTTCTGTTTTACAGCGTGAAATGGAAAGTTGGTAAGTATAGCATATGAAATGTGGTGGGTGATTTTAATTGCCCCATAGAAACACAACAAACGGAACAACAATTAGATTAAACATCAAATTAATTAAAATCAAGACAGATGGAAATGTGGAGAGATGTAAGACAGCAAACTGCCCAAATAGACTATATTTTAATAGACAGAGGCTAAGAACCCAAAGGGTGTTGATTTTTTTTTTCAGACCACAATCTGCTATAAATTGAAGTGCTAAAAAAGAATGGCGAGGAGATTAAAGTTTTTTTTTTTTTAATGGAAATTAAACGTGTCAATGTTAGAGGATAAAATAATAAAAGAAGAGTATCAAGAATTCTATGATGGTTGGACAACCCTGAAAGTGTGGTGTGGTTGCCAAAAGGAATGGTGAGAGTTAATGAAAGAATTAACAAAGGAATATTTTCAGAAAAAACGCAAAGAAAACAATATACAAGAGAAAGAAAAAATTAACACGTTGGTGGAAAGATTTGAACAGCTCTATGAATTGGAGAAACAACATGAAAGAACAGACAAAGCATTAAGAACAGTAAAAGAGGAATTAGCAGAGGTTTGTAAGAAAAAAAGAAGAAAGAATAAAATTTCAAAGCAGAATGAGACAATTGGAGGAAAGGGAGCAGTACTCTTGATTTTTTTTTTCTAGAAATTGAAAGAGCAGAAGAAAAAAGTAAACACTGAACTGACAGATGAAGACAGAAACATAAAGAAATGGAATAACGAAATAATGAAAACTGTTACCTCTTATTACAGAAAAATGTATGGAAAAAAGAGGCAGACAATGCACATATTAAAGAATTAGGATGACAGATAGACTAACATTTTACAGGTGATCAATTAGAAGAATTTAATTGAAAAATAGAAGCAGAAAGAGCAGTAAAAATTTGCAATAAAGGACGGCTCCAGGCTGTGATGGCCTACCAGTAGAGTTTTATTTAACCTTCTGGGATGTTATAAAAAATGATATGTTGAGCTTCTTTAAAAAACTTTTGAAGAAAGGTGAGATGACAGAGACAATGAAGATGGGAATAATTACGCTGACACCCCTAAACCCCCCCCCCCTCCCCCACCCAACAAAAGCAGAGAACTTAAATATTAAAAACTGGTGTATGGCTGATGTACTGATTTTTCTCTCTAGATAAATGTAAAGCAAGAAGGCCTCTTCTCTAAACCACAGCCTTATTATTTTTTATTTCAATTGGAATGTTCTTTTTCTTCATGCTGCTGCCCTTCTCTCGGCTCCCTCTCTGTCGCCTCCCTCTGTCTGACATTCTTGCTGTATCAGTAGATTCAAAGGCAGAAACAGGGGCAACTTTGACATCACATTCAGATCTTCCCATTTTCTTTCCCACTTTTCTCTCTGCCTCTCTTTTCTTTTACCATCAAACCTAGACAATTGTTTTTCATAGACAGGAGGACACAAAACCCACAGCACAGCACAAGCTCCCCTGGACGGCCGAGGGAGAGGCAGCACTCCACAGAGGCCATGTGTTTCACCAGTCCTTTCAACGCAAATGGGATACTCGAGGGCTGCTGCTGCTGTGGAGGTTCACAGGAAAGCTGTCTGTTCTGGGCTGGATGGGATGATCATGTTGGGAGGCAGCCTAGGGGGATTCATCCTTTGGATACACTGAGAGGCAAAGAATGGACAATGATGCTTAATGTGGGACTTCTCCAACTCAGTCCTCACAGGGTTTTCTTCCCATCAACCCCTGTTTCAAACTGAACTCCCATCCTAATTTAGGAACCTGTTCATTTCCAGTTTCCACATTTTGGGGTCTACAATTGATGGATGGAAATGTCCTGATGCAAATAACAAGGGTATTATCTGATACAAATATCCCATCAAGACTGTTCACCAAGCTGTTATATAGGGACTGGGTGCCAACTTTTATAACTGGATGTTGACGTTTTAACAGGAAAGGGCAGACTTTAGCACGGTGTTTCCCAAACTTGGTCCTGGGAACCCCCTGTGGCTGCGGGTTTTTGTTCCAACCAGCTTCTGTTTTTAATTGAACTCCAGGGCTAATTAAGTGAACTGATATTTCCCAAGTTCTGTGTTTAGGGAACAATATAGAAATTAGAAAAATAAGTTTGCTGAAAAAAAAAAATGAAAATGTACTAAGCAGTTATATAGAAATAAGGTATTTTTTTCTTTTTAACAGTATTTTCATCTTGATTTTCATTCTACTTTTCTAGGTGTTCTAATTGTTTAATTAATCCATTATTTACTGATTAGTGGGTCTGATGCTAAAGTACTTGCAGCCTTTGATTATTCAGTGTTGTTTGCCTGGGTGTCTGATCTGCTCGTTTTAAATTGTCATTATTAAGACACAATGAAGGGGAAAAACTGCACAGAGAAAGCACAAAGTATAATGAAATCAACAAAAGAGAGTTAAGCATTTAAATCTATAGCAAAATCAGAAATATTTCTAAATGTCTTATAAATGTAAAAATCATGCTGCTCTGCTTTTCTGAATGTCAAATAAAAGAATAAAAACCCAGCTAATTAAATGAGATCAGTGTTATCAGGTGTTGTGACTGATTAGGAATGTGGTTGGAACAAAAACCTGCAGCCACAGTGGGTTCCCAGGACCGAGTTTGGGAAACACTGCTTTAGCATGTGCTCATTGGCAGCATGACTTCCTCCACATTAATGCACAACACAGAAATCTCTCAGGGTTGTGTGTCAAGCTCTCTTGTACACTCTTTGGTCACTTATGATACCTACTTCTAATGTTAACAAATTTGTTTAAGGCTTTTTAGGACCAGTATTGTCCTTGTAACACTGCATAAGAGGACAAACATCTCTTCCTTAATGATTTCAAAACCAAGCATTACACCAGCAATATCCCTGTTCTGGGGAAGCTATAGCAAGGGTTATAGGCTTGATATTTTTTTCACTTATCATTCCTGATGACCTGAGATAGGCACAGCAAATGAAAATTGTCAGCAGATAAGTTCAACAACTTCAATATGTTCTTAGACATCTGATGAAAACCCAAATTTCTTCATCTATATGTACCACCCTCTACAATTGCATGGTAGTGTTCATCCTTTTACTAACAGCATTATATTGATGGACAGTTTTTCTCCTTATGTCGCAATGATGCGTAACAGTTGCCACTCATTAAGAACATCATCATATACATAATTGCTTGAAGCAGTGGTAGGATATATTTGGAAATCTTACGGGTGAGATTGTTCTGCTCATCAGGACGTACCCTAATCAAAAACCATGGGTGAATAAAATCATTTGTGATGTACAAAATACACGCACCACTGCATACAACTCAGAGCTTGTGTCTGGGAATATGGATGATTATGAAATTGCCTCATACAAACTAACAAGAGCCTTGAATGCTGCTAAGTGATGATATGGGGAGAATGTAAAATAATATTTGAGCAATCTGATCCTAGGAGCATGTGGCAAGGTCTAAAAACTATAATGGACTAAAGCGACTTCTCGCACCATGGTGAGTGCCAACACCTCTCTGGCAGATAAATTTAGTAATTTTTATGTATGCTTCGATGTGAATGCTGCTAAGGACAACCAGCGGTATAGTACATCAGAAGCAGGAGTTCAGTCCAGCTAAGAAACAGTGTTCACTTTGATTAGATTAGATTAGATTAGATTAAATAAACTTTATTAATCCCATGGGGAAATTTGGATGCATAGAGCAGCAGAAACATAAAAAATAAGGATACAAACTCACAGCACAGATAATACAGCCAATCAATCAATCAAATGATAGATGAATAAATAAAAACAAACTTAAAGAGTATATTGGGTGGAAGCATTGAATTGCCTGATAGCAGTGGGCAGAAAAGACCCCCACAGGGAATCATTGCACACCATGGTAGAGTGAGCTTGTGGCTAAAAGTGCTCCAGAAAACACCTCCTGGAGGCATTAAAGGGAATTTTTCATGATGGCATCCAATTTTGCCATGATCCTGTTTTCCACAACAGCTTTCACTGTGTCCAGGGTTTGCCCTGTGATGGAATAGTCCTTCCTGATACGTTTGTTCAGACAATGTGCATCTTTTGAGCCTAGATTGCTTCCCCAGGTGACTGCAGCGTAGAACACCACACTAGCTATTACGTATGGACTGGTAGAACATTTCTAGCAGCTTGCTGCAAACATCAAAAGATCTTAGTCTCCTTAGCAAGTCCAGTCTGCTCTGGCCCTTTTTGTACAGTGCCACTGTTGTCAGACAGCCCAGTTTGATGTTTATGTGAACCTCCAGGAATTTGTAGCTCTGCAGAACTTCTGCATCCTCCCCCAAATGGTGACTGGTCACAGAGGCTTCTTAACATGCTGGAAGTCCACCACCAACTCTTTTGTCTTGCACCATCAAAACAAAGTCCTACACAAACTTCCTGTACTTTCACTCATCTCCATTATTAAAGCAGCCTATGATGAATGAGTCATTTGAATATTTCTCTGTGTAGCAAGTTTTGGTACTGTGATTGGAAGTTTTTTATGTAGAGGGTAAACAGGAACAGAGGCAGGATAAGTCCCTGAGGTGCTGCAGTATTATGTATCTCCATCACAGTCCCCCCACCCTCACAAACTGTTGTCTGTTAGTCAGCTAGTCCATAATCCAGGAGTTTGAGGGAACGATCATTATTCAAAGCCTTGAGCGTTTTCCTCAGTTGGTTAGGCACAAAAATGTTAAAAGCACTGGAAAGGTCAAAGAACCTTATCTTGACTGTGGTACTAGCTTTGTCCAAGTAGGAGTAGGCTCTGTGGAGGAAGAAGATCAGAGCATCCTCCACACCTATATGTGTCTGATAGGCAAACTGAAGAGGATCCAGATGTTCTGGAACCAGGGGTTGTAGCTCTTTTAGAACCAGTCTCTCAAGGATCTTTAAAATGTATGAAGTAAGTGCAACTGGTCTGAAATTTTTGTGATCACTGGAATGCCCTTTCTTTGGCACTGGGACCACACAGGAGGTTTTCCACAGCTGAAGAACCTTCTGCAAATTTAGGGAAAGGGAGAACAGGTGCTGAAGGACCCTGCATAGCTGGCTGACACATATTTTCTGCATTCTGGGGCTGATTCCACCTGGCCATAAAGCCTTATTTATGCAGAATATTCCTACTTTCTCCTAACTTGATCAGCAGAGACACACAGTCCAGGAAGTGGAGGGGAGCTGGAGACGACAGGTGTGATGTCATTGTAGGGGAAGGTCGTGCAGGGTGCAGATGGCAATGGGGATTTCCGTAGCTTCCTCAGCTTGCACACAGAGGCTAGCAGTGTTAGTGGAGTGCTGTACTAACAAGAATCATTTAAACCTGTTTAAGAACTAGTTCAGTTCATTAGCTCTGTTCTTGTTTCATTTCCCGGCATGTTTTACATTTAATGAAACATGATGTCAGAAGAGTGAACACCAAGAATGCAGTTGGTCTGAATGTCATTCCAGGGATTTTTTTTAGATCTGTGACAATGAACTTGTACCAGTGTTCCTAGTAATATTTAATCTCTCCTTAACCATGTCTGTTATACCATATACTTTATAAGATCCACGATTGTGGATTCCAATGCTCCTTTATCCAAGATGACTTTTCTATATGCAGAAGAGCAGCCTGACAGTAGAGCAGTGGCACCAAGTTCCACATCAGGATACCGAGAATAGAAACAGAATAGTGGACAGTTAGTAATGGTTTATATATATTTTATTACTCATATTTCTTTACAAATAACTAACAAACAGAAATGCAACTAATCAGCCGCTGTAGTCAGTGTATGACATGCTAAAATAGTGAGTCTTCAGCATGGATTTAACAGCTGAAACTGAAGGAGCATCTTTTATATTAGCAGGCAGACCATTCCAGCTTTGGGGCCCTGTAACTAAAAGCTCAACCTCCCAGTGTTAATTTAGTAATTCTTGAGATCTTAAGTAGGCCGGCATCTAGAAATCTCAAAGTGCACTCTGGTCTGTAAGAAATGACAAGTTCAGTTAAATAAGCAGAGCCTTAGTCATTTAAGGCTTTGTATGTTAAAAGGATGATTTTGAAATCAGCCCTAAGGTTACCTGGGAGCCTGTGTAAGGACTTGAGAACTGTAGTTATGTGTTCATACTTTTTCCTTCTTTTAACAATTATTGCAGCAGAACTTTGAATTAATTGAAAGCTGTATAAAGAACAAATAGAACAGCCAGTGAAAAACACATTGCAGAAGTCAGTCCTACTAGAAATAATTTTTTTTCTTAAACATTTTTTTAAGATTAAGATGCTTTCTTAATCTTAAAGGTACTGAAAAATTAAGAAAAAAAATTAGAGTTTTGTAAAGTGTGTTTTAGATGACATTATAGTGTCAGAGAAAACACCTAAACTGGTTTTGGTTCAATGCAACTAATGGTGACTGCAACAGATTTAAAGATTGACAGTTATCAGAGGGAATGATGCTGACCATAACAATATTTTAACATTTCTTATTGTTATTTATTCAAAGACAAGTAGTTCTCATCCATCCATTCCTTTAACTTACTGACCAATTATTTAAGGACAGCATTGGAGAAATGTCATTTAGTTTAAAATAAAAGCATACTTTGGTGTCATCTGTTAAAATGAATGTTATGTTTTCTAATGATAGTTCCCAATGGAAGCATGTAAAGTGAAAACAGTCAAAGTCCCAGTACTGATCTCTGTAGGACACCGTATTAAATCTGAGTATAATGACAGAGTGCTGTCAACACATTTCTGTATGTATTGGTATTGATTTCATAAATAAGAACTAAACCAGGCAAGGACTGTGCCTGTGAGCCCAACGTCGTTTTCCAGCCTGTGTAGTAAAATAGAATGGATAATGGTGTCAAATGCTACACTAAATTCTAACAACATAATTACAATGTAATTTTCTTCCTTAGAAAATGTTAGAATACTGCATACAACACATGTTAGTGCAGTTTTTAAACTATGACCTGTTCTGAAGCCAGACTGGAATTTCTCAAATACTGTAAATTGTGATGTGTAAGGTGAGACTGAAGCTGATTGACAACTACTGTTACTTTGTTACTGTAGTATTTTAAACAGAAAGAGCAAATTTGAAATGGGTCTATAATTATTATATGTATGTTGGTCTAGTTCTGGCTTTTTAAGTAAGTAAAAAGTAAGACATTTTTAGTTTGTCAGGAACTGTGCCGATTAGTAACAAACTACTGATTAGATGAAGAATGGGTGCTGCTGAAACATCTATTGAGCTTTTTACTAGTTTAGTTGCGACAGGGTCTAAGGATCAAGTAGTAGGTTTCATTTTAGAAATTAAACTTATGATGTTATATTCTATTATCACATTAAAATGACTAAAGTGGTATGTGCAGGACGAGACAGGGTTTGCTAATCTAGCATTACATTTACAAGGTTATGCTGAAATCTAGGATCTTACACTTCAATTCTCTCATTAAAGAAGTTCACAAAGTGTGCACTGCTAATGTCTGTAGGTATTGTACACAGTTGTTCAGAGTTAATATTTGTTACATTCACCACTGTATTAAACAGTACAGGAGGATTATCCATCCATCCATTTTCCAACCCGCTGAATCCGAACACAGGGTCACGGGGGTCTGCTGGAGCCAATCCCAGCCAACACAGGGCAGGGAACCAATCCTGGGCAGGGTGCCAACCCACCGCAGGACACACACAAACACACCCACGGGTCAATTTAGAATCGTCAATCCACCTAACCTGCATGTCTTTGGACTGTGGGAGGAAACCGGAGCGCCCGGAGGAAACCCACGCTGACACAGGGAGAACATGCAAACTCCACGCAGGGAGGACCCGGGAATCGAACCCAGGTCCCCAGGTGTCCCAACTGCGAGACAGCAGCGCCACCCACTGCGCCACCGTGCCACCCAGGAGGATTATTATTGTTATTATCTATTAATATTGAATAGTAGTCCAAGCAGGCTATGAAAAGAGTTTTTTTATACTTTTTAACACTCTCTGTCAATGAAGTTTGGAAGACCTGCAGCTTTGTTGCTCTCCATCTATGCTCCAATTTTCAACATTCTAATTTTTTGAGCTTGAGTATTCTCATTAAACCATGATGACAAACTTCATTAGCCCTCCCTCTCAACCCAGGTGCTCCACAGGGTTAGTGTCCTGAATCCTCTGCTATACTTCCTCTATAGCAAGGGTGGTGCGCTCCAATCCTGGAGAGGTGCAGTGGCTGCAGGATTTTGTTCCAACCCAGTTTCCTAATTAGAAGCCAATCCTCATCAATGAATGATTTCTCATGAAACAATTGGGTTGGAACAAAAACCTGAAGCCACTGCAGTCCTCCAAAATTGACATTGCTCAGCCCTGACTTAAAGGGTCTGAGTCTTGAATAGCAAATAAATTAAATTAAGTTAATTAGTAGCAAAAACTAGTCACTAATTAAGAAAATGGTAAGAATGTAAACCTGTAGGCACTGTGGCTCTCCAGGATCGGAATTGGCCGCCACTGCTCTATACATATGCCTGCATATGTGCGCATGACTCTGCCATCATTGTCAAGTTTGCTGATGACACAGCTGTGGTGGGCCTGATCTTTAACAATGAAAAGCATGCTTACCTGGATAAAGTGGAGAGTTTGTCACACTGCTGTCAGGACAACAGTCCTCTCCTTAATGTCGGTAAGAGAAAGGACCTGATTGTGGACTTTTGGCAAAAACACAAGAGGTTCTACCATCGCCTCAGTATAAAAAGCACTCAGGGTAGGGGGTGGACAGTTTCAGATACCTCTGTGTCCATATTATAGAGGACCTGACCTGGTCCAAGCACATCAACACCTTGGTGAAGAATGCACAATAACATTTTTAACACCTCAGACGTCTCAGGGATTCCAGGATGCCCTCGCAATTACTAAAGAACTTTTACATATCCACCAATGAAAGTAACCTGACAGATTAGTATTACTGTGTGGTTTACAAATGCTGTGGCTCTGCTGCTGAATGCATCATTGGGTGTGCACACTCCAGCTTCCAGGACATCTATATTAAGTAATGTTGGACATGGAAAAAGACAATTATTGAAGATACCAGCCATCCACAAAAATTGGCTGTTCTCTGTGCTATGGTCATAAAAACGGTACCACTGCCTGAAGACCAGTTCAAAAAGAATGAGAAGGAGCTTCTCTCCTCAGTCCACCATGAGGAGAGTGCCTAGAGCTACATGATGCCTAGTGTAAATTCTTTTGTATTATTTTTAAGTTATTAATAGCTTATTTATTTACCACAAATTTTATAATTCTTATATAATGTGTACTATTGCTGTCATTTAACAATGATTTTATTAACACTTCTCAAAAAATTGTGTTTCACTGTTTATTTCCATTTCATGTTCTTTAACACAGTCTTGAAGTTCGGCAATTAAGGATTTCACTACATATTGAAATGTATGTAGAATTATATGTGAGGAATAAATTTGATTTGAACATAATCACAGGATGTCATATTTAATGTTTGGTCTTGCGTTTATTGTCTGTGCAAGACAAAGGGTATCCATGTGACAATAAACTTGAACTTGACTCATATTCCATCCATGGTTGGTTCCTGCCATGCACCAAGATATAGGCTCAAACTCCCATGCCCATAATACAAATGCTCTGAAACTGATTAAGTGCTTCTGGTAATTTTTATACAGTCAAGTAATACTCTCTCAATAGCACTCATAGTGCATAAAGTTCTGAACAATCAACAAATATTTGGATTTTTTTTAAGTTAACGATAAACAGTTGTAATAAAGGTTCCACATTATGACATTCTGAATGTTAAATTGACCACTTGGGAGAAGCTATGGATATCCTTTCGTATGCACAATTGCTTAAACCGAAGTCCACAACTGAATTGCAATGTAAGTGAAAGAAATCCCTAACTTCCTTCGAAAAAGCGTGGAAAGGGCGCCCCCTTATGAAGTGAGTTCAACGCGTGCGCAGAGTTAGACTAGGCGTCACCATTATTGTGCTAGTGCGGGGGAGTCTTTGTTAGAAAAAAAGACCACATTTCAAAAATTTAAGGAACCGCTTAATTTTTAAGTCGAGAAAAATGCAACAGAATTAAATTGTTTTTAAGCGTTGGACTATAACTTAACAGATTCGCAAGGATGTCAATGTAAGTAATTTAACATCGAGATACAACAGAAAGGTACGTGCCAATCTGATCCTTTTGGCGCAGCGTGAGGTCACGGGTCACGGCCTTTCCTTTGGGTCATACTCGCCTAATATGGCCATACCGTTGTACTGTAGCTTGTGCGGTATTTGTGAATAGCCGGGAGTTTTAAATCAAGTTAATAAAAATTAAAGGTATTGCCTTTCTTTTCTGTTATCAATACGTTAGTTTACTCCATGAACCTTCGTCGTTATTGTTGTCTCTTTTCACATTTAGAATCCGTTGTTTTTTTTTTCTCCTGTCGCTTCACAGGGCACTTGTTTTACTTTAGCCTCGCTCAGGTACGGCGGTTTCAACATTCTTTGCTTTTCCGTTTTATAGTCCTCTGGGAGCAACGCTGGACGTTGAGGCTTAAATTTAAAGATGGCTAAAGAGAGAGCGACTTTTTTCAACGTTGCGGAACAAGAGTTGTTAATGCAGTGTTACGAAGATGAGCGATTTACCATAGCCGCTAAAAGCAACACCGCAGCATCAGCTAAGGAGAAAGAGGAAGCATGGAAACGGATCGCGGATAGAATTAATGCGTAAGTGGGGCTTTAAGTGAACGGTTAAATAATACAAAGCATTTATTAAGTACATTTGACAGTTTTTGGTAATCTGATGCTGAATAGCTAAACTGTCAACATATCTTTAGCCGTACATTGATGCGCATCATATGATTGGGGAGTGGAGGGTTATTTCAAATACTGCTTTCTATTACCAAGGATACTTAGTGCAATTCCCCTTGGTCAAAGGAGGACATAGGCGATGGATACTTGTTTTGATACATTAAAGCACCATTTGCTAGAAACCTTGCTAATCTTAGAAATTAAATGCATATATGATGAGTGAGAATTGGTTAGGTGATTTCACTAATCTCATTTTTCAGCAGTCACTATCATCAGATCTCAATAAGATGAAACATAAAACAGCACACTGTCATTTTTGTCCACATAGTTGCAACACCAGAGGGGTCAAAAGAAGCTGGCAACAAGTAAAGACGAAATATAAGAATATTCTCCAAAGAGGTATGTATGACTGCTGTTTAAACGTTTATACTCAGCAAGTTTTAAAAGTTAATGTAAATTCTTCTGTAACTTAGCTAACAAGAAGATGATGGAGAAATGGAAGGTGGGAGGTGATGCTGTCCCTCCACGGCTAACTGTAGCAGAGGAGCTAGTGCTTATTCAGAACCAGGGTTGGCATGTGATGGAAGAAATATCCGGAGGTAGTTCCTCTGAGCAGGTTGGCCCAATTATCAGAAGCCCTTTTGTTAAAGGTGGGTAATGGCACTTGCTGTGGTTTGTGCTTGGACTGTCGTTAAATTAACAAGACTTTTTTTTTTCCACTCCTCCTCCAGCTCCTTCACTGTCCATAGCACTTGTAGACCCACTTCTTGCAGTTGAGTGTCTGGAGGAACATTCAAGTGATGTAAGTTTTATACTGATAAAGAGTGAAGAGCTATGGAGAAATATATTTTTATCTTGTCTTAAATCTTAACACTTAAAATACCAAGTTTGCACAGCCTTAAAGTGATTGTTTTTAATGTCCCATTCTTTCTCTTAGACAGATGATGATGATGAAGACGCCTCAACCATGTCTTCACTTCGTATAGAGGTAATATCTGCAAAAAGTGTTAAATAGCCCAAACTGAAAGATAGTAGTATTCTCTGTCCTTTTTAATGGCAACTGAATTTTCAGTAATTCATGAAAGATTCAAATCCACACTGTCCTTTCCCCTAGTTTAGCCACTTTATCTCAACTGCATTACAATGTTGTTAGGCATGCTCCAATCAGGTGTTTTTTTTTTTTTCTTTTCTTTTTAGGACCAATACTTATTACTAAGGTCATGTTACTGGATCAGACAATTTAATTTTTTTTTTAATTATTTCTTTAAAAAACTTTTTCACTCTAAGCTATTGTGTAACCAGGCGTGGAGAAGCCTTATTTTCTTTATTAAACAGTTAACATTGATATTTTTTATATCTAATCTATAGACCACAGTGGTACCTGTTAATTTTTTTTATTAAAAAATTAAATTCAGTAGGATCATTGTTCAGTGATCATAAAAATACTAAAATACACTTGCCTTAAAGTACATACTTTTTAAGTGATATAAAATATATGAAGAAAATATGTATCCAGTATGCATATGGCATTAAAGAAAATTGAAATGCTTCTCATAACTACAAGCTGTCATATTGTTTAATTTCCTCTGTGGTGAACTTATCTGAAACAGACTTTAATTTTAAAAAAGTGCCATTTGTCTAACCTAAATTTTAATATATTCTGATGCATTAATTCAGTGAATTGATATTGGCAGTTAAACACTGCTTAAATTTAAATATACATGCACTTACAGGCTGTAATCATTAATTGCACTTTAGTTATTTTTGCTGTTAAAATATACATTAACTATATTTATACAGGAGTTTATTTTTTCCAGTACAGTAATCCCTCGCTATATCGCGCTTCGTCTTTCGCGGCTTCACTCCATCGCGGATTTTATATGTAAGCATATTTAAATATATATCGCGGATTTTTCGCTGCTTCATACAAGGGACGCTATTGGCAGATGGCTGAGAAGCTACCCAACTTACTTTTCTTTCTCTCTCTCTTGCGCTGACTATCTGTGATCCTGACGTAGGGGGTGTGAGCAGGGGGGCTGTTCGCACACCTAGACGATACGGACGCTCGTCTAAAAATGCTGAAAGATTATCTTCACGTTGCTACCTTCTGTGTGCAGCTTTTAAGTATGCTGCATGGTGCTTCGCATACTTAAAAGCTCAAAGGGCACGTATTGATTTTTTTATCTCTCTCTCTCTCTGCTCCTGACGGAGGGGGTGTGAGCTGCCGCCTTCAACAGCTTTGTGCCGCGGTGCTTCGCATACTTACAAGCCAAACAGCCCTATTGATTTGTTTGCTACTTTGAAGAGGAAGATATGTTTGCATTCTTTTAATTGTGAGACTGAACTGTCATCTCTGTCTTGTCATGGAGCACAGTTTAAACTTTTGAAAAAGAGACAAATGTTTGTTTGCAGTGTTTGAATAACGTTCCTGTCTCTCTACAACCTCCTGTTTTTCTGCGCAAATCTGTGACCCGAGCATGACAATATAAAAATAACCATATAAACATATGGTTTCTACTTCGCGGATTTTCTTATTTCGCGGGTGGCTCTGGAACGCAACCCCCGCGATGGAGGAGGGATTACTGTATACAGTAATCCCTCGCTACTTCGCGGTTCACTTTTCGCGGATTCACGACTTCACGGATTTTATATGTAAGCATATCTAAATATATAACGCGGATTTTTCGCTGCTTTGCGGGTTTCTGCGGACAGTGGGTCTTTTTACTTCTGGTATTTGCTTCCTCAGTTGGTTTGCCCAGTTGATTTCATACAAGAGATGCTATTGGCGGATGGCCGAGAAGCTACCCAATCAGAGCACGCAGTTAAGTTCCTGTGTGCTGCTGATTGGCTCAGCGACGGAGTGCTGCATTAACCAGGAAGTCTCATCTCACTCATTCAGCATTAACGTGCTCTTGCTACTGCATTCAGGGGATTATCACCTTCATCGTCGTCATTTTTACTGCGCAGCATATTCATCACCATCATCACGTCATATATAGCTACGTGTACTTCGCTATACAGTAAGTGTAAACTTATCTACCGATTTCATATTGCTTAGCAGTTGTCCCTGTTATTAATAGAGTAAAGGGTGGGTTGTAAACAATACAGGGAGGGTTTAAAAACGTCCAAATACACGTTAAATAATTAAATAAATATGGTGTCCCTACTTCGCAGAAATTCAGTTATCGCGGTCGGCCTTGGAACCTATCTCCCGCGATAAGTGAGGGATTACTGTACTATTTGCAGTTTTGAGGTGTCATTGTAAATATGGATTACCATTTTAATTTATGCTTAACCTGTTTCTTACAGAAGCATAAACAGTATGACATGCACCAACAATGTCAAGTTATTTATAGAGCACATTTAAAACAGCCTTAGCAATGCTGTCGCCAAAATGCTTTACATTAAAAAAAAAAAAAAAAAAAAAAAACAGAAATAAATTGAAAACAAACAAATAACTAAGAGGAGGGTGTCATCAGTATCGCTGAAGGTCACAGAAAGTTAGAGAATTGAATTGCATCTTCAGTCCAATTTTAATCCGTTCAATTGCCATGTCCCCCTCAAGTTTTGCACTTCGTACGAGAGACCACAAGAGACAACTGACCGGTAGATCTAAGCTCTCTGGATGGCTGGTGTATAATACACCATTCAGATAAATAGGCATGAGCATACCTATGTAGTGATTTAAAAACCAGCAGTAAAATTTTAAAGACCAATTCTACAACTAACAGGCAGCCAGTGTGAGGCTAAAATTGGAGATACAGAGGTAAACATTTTTGCCCTAACCAAAAAATGAGCATTGGCATTCTGACCCAACTGCAACCTAAGTATCAGGGATTTACTGATCCCAGAATATGATCAGTTATAGTAATCAAGCCAAGAAAAGATAAAACTTTCTCAAGTTCTGCAGGAAATAAAAAGGCTTTACCTTTGCTAAAAGATGTAGCTGGAAAAACCAACTCTTGGTTACAGAATTAATCTGTTTCTCAAAAGAGAGGTTACTGTCAAAAATAACCTGAAGATTCTGAACTTGAGGTTTGCAAAAGTCCACAAAAGACCCAAGAAGATCAAAATCAATAATGAAAAACACAATACAAATAATAAACACAGTACAGTCCTTTAAAAAAGCAACACATCTATCAAACGTTCATAAGATGTTTATCAAGAAGATACAAGACTAACATGCTTAACAAGTTTACAAGTAAGCTAGATCCATTTTGCTGTTAAGCTAACAAGCCTATTGTTTACTAGGCAACATTTTCAAACTTTTCTTTATTGCTTCTTATTCTAATTGAAAATGTAAGCTGTTATACTTAACACAAGCTTGCTCACTGTTCAAACCCACAAAGCAGTGTACATTTTAATTAATGGACAAAACAAAGATATTTTCAATTGTATCTTTCAGGGGGAAAAATGGTCAAAAAGTCCAGGTGATGGTTGTATCCAAAAAACCTATAAGCGATACCTGGAGGAAGAAACGGAATACCGCAGATTAAAAAAGAGGTTGCTTGAAAAACAAACAAGGAAGTTAGACTTGGAAATACAACTTCTAGAAAAACAGTTAGTGGTAAGTTTTCTTTGTTCGTAGAGAATTGTAAGTGATTCTGTTCATACCATTTATAGGACATACCGTAAGTTTTCCTTTTTTTTTTTTAAATTTCAATGGGGAAAGTTGAGATAAACTTTGATTTATGGCTGGTAAATTGTGGTCTGCTCTGGATTAACAAAAGTGCATGTCTGATTACTCATCTTAAGCACACTGCACAACTTTTTGGCCATTTTCCAAGGTAGCCTTCTTTTATATAAACCTAGTGAGTTGTGGATAGTCACAGCACATTAATAAAATAAAACAGATTTCACTTTGTTTCCCTCAGGCAGTGTGGTGTAGTGGTTAAAGCTTTGCACTTCCTGAGGCTGGAGATTCCAATCCCGCTACTGGCACTGTGTGACCATGAGCAAGTCACTTGACCTGCCAATTGGAAAGCCAAAAGAAATGTCACCAATTGTATCATAAATATTGTACGTTGCCTTGGATAAAGGCGTCGGCCAAATAAGTAAATGTAAGTGTTGCAAGTTGTAGGGATGGGCTATAAGGGGTTTTCCCATTTTTGTATTCCCCACTCCTTTCCTATTCCAAAGACTCATTCCATCTCCCACCTAGTCAAATATAGAACCTGCTTCTGTCCCACTCACATGATTAAACTTTTGTGCAGACTAGTTATCCGGTGAGACTCCTGTATAAGTGTATGCCTTAGTTTGTTAATCAAACGCTGTTTAAATTCAGCAGAACCAGAAACACCATTAAATGTTCAGATATCCAGGTGAATAAAATCAACTTGTTTTTCGATTCCCTGTCACTTCTTTAGTTACTGTGAATGACAGTTCTTCATTCTTTAACAGTGGTGTGTCAGAAGTGAGGGCTTGCAGTACTTGACTTGTGTCTATTCTGTGCTAAAGTCTTTTAACATTAATTATAGCAGGCAGATGTCATCTGTTTTACTTTTTGTATCAATGAAAATAGCTGATATAACTGGTTATCATTTTGTTATTGTAATGGGTTTGAAACTGCTATTTTAAGAGTTTTCCAAAGCAGATTGTGCTCTTCAACTGTCTCGCACTACCTTGCACTTTCACACTAATTTTGTTGTTGTAGAGACCATTAGGAGGGTTTTGTTTTACTGCTGTCGGCACATACAATCTAAAACAGGCTGTAGTTTTTAGATTTTTTTTTTTTTTTGAGATTTGAATAATTTCATTCTGTTATCTTAAATCCTTAACCACCCTCTCCCTCTTACAGTACTTAATTCTTTGCATCATTAAATTAAATTTTAAGTCCAGTGGGAATACTAGTATCTACTGGCTCTTATTTTAAATTTTCCAGAAGGTCTTGTAGTGGAAAATCTTTAGTAACAGCTTTTGTCTGTTAAGCTTTTCAGTTATATTGCCTTTTGTCTAACTGTTCTCGGTAGGAGTAAGAGTTAATCTTTAGTATGCAGCCCCTAGCTAGCTTCTGACGTTCAGCATGAAGTATCCAGTATTTCTTTAAGTAACCTAATACAAGATGACCCAGTGTCCGATATATGGACTTAATATGTTAATCTAACAGAAATATCATCTATATGCCAGCTATTCTATACAATACAAAAAGAAATCTGAGTCAAGGTTTGTAGCCAAGATATTATAATGGTTCTTTACATCATTATCCATTTAAAATACACTTGGTTGTAAATGATTTGCAAGGGAAATCAAGTGGCCTTATTTTCGTACCATTCATACACAGTATTGCAGCATGCAGTGGCACAAAATAACATTCCCTAGGACCACAGTGCAACATATACATAAACATAGGACAAGTGCAAGATATGTAAAGATCTATGCTATAAATAGCTAAACATGTAAATAATAGTAATAAATATAACAATGGCGAATAATAAAAAACAATAATAAGTGTAACAAATGTACTGCATATAAATAAGCTATTAGCAGCAGATCTGAGGGAAGTGGGGCAGCACAGAGTTCAGAGTCCAGACAGGTGGAAGCTGTTGCAGAACTGGTTTGGATGCTACATTTCCTTCTGCCTGATGAAAGTGGGACAAAGTGACTCTGAAAGCAGCCTTTGATAATGCTATAGGCTGTGCAGATGCATCCCTTTATAAAGATGTCTTTAATGGAGGGCAGAGAGAGGTCCTAATGATCTTTTCTGCTGTGTGCTCTATTCTTTCTAGGATGTTGCAGTAAGAGACACTGCAGTTCCCAAACCAGGGAGTGACTCAGCTGGTCAGAATGCTCCCGATGGTGCCCCTGTAGAATGTGGGAGAGAGGCTGGTAGGCTTTCCTTCTTGAGCTGCAGAAGGAAGTGGAGATGCTGCTGTGCCTTCTTGGTCAGTTAACACCACCTCCATACCTAAGAAAGGTCAGCTGCTAGGTGCACACCGAGGAATTTGGTGCTCTTGACCAATTCCACCACAGTGCCGTTAATGTAAGATGACTCATCCCTATAGCTGATGAGACTCACCACACTGTTGTGTCAACTGCAAACTTAGTTAGTGGTAGAGGTGTACATAGCCATACAGTTTTGAGTCAACAGAGTGAAGAGACATGGGCTGAGTACACAGCCCTGGGGGACACGAGTGCTCAATGTGATGGTACTGGAGGTGGTGTTTCTGATATGGGCTGTCAAGGGTTTAGTTACATGAGGATGTGTTGTAACCTGTCAGACTCGGCTTCTTTATAGGTATTCTGGGGGATGATGGTGTTGAAAGCTGAACTGAAGTCTATGAAAAGCTTTCTAACATAAGTGTCTCTCTTGTCAAGATGGGACAAAGCCAGATAAAGATTAGATGATATGGCATCTTCGATGGAACATTTCAGGCAATACACATTCTGGAGAGAGGGTCAAGTCTGGCTTTCATGTGGCCCAAGACTAGCCTCTCAAGTCAATTTTTGATGACACTTCAGTGACTGTAGGGTGATAGTCATTGAATCAAGAGACAGGAGACTTTTTTGGCATAGGTTTGATGGTGGTGGTTAAAGCACTTAGGAACGACTGCCAGCCTCAGGGAAATGTTATCCGTCAGCTGGTTTGCACATTACAAGCACTCAACCAGGTATGTTGTTTGGTGGCTTTGTATGGATTTACGTTCAACAAAGTTCTTTTAAAACAAGTTATTCAAAGGATTAAGGAGTTACAGCTCACTTAGTGCAGTGTCAAAGCTGTGAGGTGAATGGTAATTTTACCATGAAAGGGTCACCATTTTACTCTATTATCATTTTCAGGCGGTCCTGCTGTGTAGACTTTAATGTCCAAAACTTTTATCTATTGTCTTAATATGCTGACACTCTCCAGCTTGTTGCAGAGCTGCAGCTGCAATCTGCTGTCAAAGTTGATTTCTTCTGTGTCTAAATAATTCTTAGAAGTTATAGTTTAGGAGCTAACTCCCCTGTCTTATCCAGGCCTCGTGCCCTTGAACTGATCCTGGCTAGGCCTGTCTTTAATGCTTTAGTCAAAAATCCAGCATGTAATTCATACACTCAGTCCCATGTGGATGTATTTCCTCTGCATGCACTCCTCTGATTTTTCTGGAAATATTTATTTAAAAACATTTTAGCAAAAACTCATGCAATTTGCCCGTTCTGAAGGTGTGGTTTATGCTCCACAAGTAACGTGAGATTTTATTTCATGGATGTTTGCATATTGTTTGGGCTGGTCCTGCATTGGTCACCATATACACCTATTCTATCAGAAAGTTTATCTCCATGAAAATGTGAAAAAAAATTTTCTCAGCCATCACTTCATATTACTTTGAGGTAAATAATATAAATTAATACTCCAGATAAAAAGATATTAATGTGGAGTATGACATTAACTCCTTAGTGTGTGGTTTATGGTAGACAGTGACACATAACAAACTTAGCAGGATAGACCAGTTCTCATAGGCTCGGGTTGCCTTTTAGTGCACTCTACATAATGATCTTCTAGTGATATCTTTATTAGATGTTCAAAACCACTGGAGCTAATTTCTTTCAGTCTTCAGCAGGAAAGACAGTACAAGGAGGTCTCCCTAGACTGCCAGGTTCCTTCAACAGAGCGAAGCTGCAGACTGCAATACCTCTGATGTTAGACATAGAACGCCCATAGTGTCAGTCATGGAACGCCCTTGACAACGCACTCCATGTATCCATCCATCCATCCATCCATTGTCTCCCGCTTATCCGAGGTCGGGTCGCGGGGGCAGCAGCTTGAGCAGAGATGCCCAGACTTCCCTCTCCCCGGCCACTTCTTCTAGCTCTTCCGGGATAATCCCAAGGCGTTCCCAGGCCAGTCGAGAGACATAGTCCCTCCAGCGTGTCCTGGGTCTTCCCCGGGGCCTCCTCCCGGTTGGACGTGCCCGGAACACCTCACCAGGGAGGCGTCCAGGAGGCATCCTGATCAGATGCCCGAGCCACCTCATCTGACTCCTCTCGATGCGGAGGAGCAGCGGCTCTACTCTGAGCCCCTCCCGGATGACTGAGCTTCTCACCCTATCTTTAAGGGAAAGCCCAGACACCCTGCGGAGGAAACTCATTTCAGCCGCTTGTATTCGCGATCTCGTTCTTTCGGTCACTACCCATAGCTCATGACCATAGGTGAGGGTAGGAACATAGATCGACTGGTAAATTGAGAGCTTCGCCTTGCGGCTCAGCTCCTTTTTCACCACGACAGACCGATGCAACGCCCGCATTACTGCGGATGCCGCACCGATCCGCCTGTCGATCTCACGCTCCATTCTTCCCTCACTCGTGAACAAGACCCCGAGATACTTGAACTCCTCCACTTGGGGCAGGATCTCGCTACCAACCCTGAGAGGGCACTCCACCCTTTTCCGGTTGAGGACCATGGTCTCGGATTTGGAGGTGCTGATTCTCATCCCAGCCGCTTCACACTCGGCTGCGAACCGATCCAGAGAGAGCTGAAGATCACGGCCTGATGAAGCAAACAGGACAACATCATCTGCAAAAAGCAGTGACCCAATCCTGAGCCCACCAAACCGGACCCCCTCAACACCCTGGCTGCGCCTAGAAATTCTGTCCATAAAAGTTATGAACAGAATCGGTGACAAAGGGCAGCCCTGGCGGAGTCCAACTCTCACTGGAAACGGGTTCGACTTACTGCCGGCAATGCGGACCAAGCTCTGGCACTGATCGTACAGGGACTGAACAGCCCTTATCAGGGGGGCCGGTACCCCATACTCTCAGAGTACCCCCCACAGGATTCCCCGAGGGACACGGTCGAATGCCTTTTCTAAGTCCACAAAACACATGTAGACTGGTTGGGCAAACTCCCATGCACCCTCCAGGACCCTGCTAAGGGTATAGAGCTGGTCCACTGTTCCGCGACCAGGACGAAAACCACACTGTTCCTCCTGAATCCGAGGCTCGACTATCCGACGGACCCTCCTTTCCAGGACCCCTGAATAGACTTTTCCAGGGAGGCTGAGGAGTGTGATCCCTCTGTAGTTGGAACACACCCTCCGATCCCCCTTCTTAAAGAGGGGGACCACCACCCCGGTCTGCCAATCCAGAGGCACTGTCCCTGATGTCCATGCGATGTTGCAGAGGCGTGTCAGCCAAGACAGTCCTACAACATCCAGAGCCTTGAGGAACTCCGGGCGTATCTCATCCACCCCTGGGGCCCTGCCACCAAGGAGTTTTTTGACCACCTTGGTGACCTCAGTCCCAGAGATGGGGGAGCCCACCTCTGAGTCCCCAGGCTCTGCTTCCTCATTGGAAGGCATGTTAATGGGATTGAGGTGGTCTTCGAAGTACTCCCCCCACCGACCCACAACGTCCCGAGTCGAGGTCAGCAGCGCACCATCCCCACCATATACAGTGTTGACACTGCACTGCTTCCCCTTCCTGAGACGCCGGATGGTGGACCAGAATCTCCTCGAAGCCGTCCGAAAGTCATTCTCCATGGCCTCCCCAAACTCCTCCCACGCCCGAGTTTTTGCCTCAGCAACCACCAAAGCCGCATTCCGCTTGGCCTGCCGGTACCTATCAGCTGCCTCCGGGGTCCCACAGGACAAAAGGGTCCTGTAGGACTCCTTCTTCAGCTTGATGGCATCCTTCACCACCGGTGTCCACCAGCGGGTTCGGGGATTGCCGCCACGACAGGCACCGACCACCTTACGGCCACAGCTCCGGTCAGCTGCATCAACAATAGAGGCACGGAACATGGCCCATTCGGACTCAATGTCCCCCACCTCCCTCGGGATGTGGTCGAAGTTCTGGCGGAGGTGGGAGTTGAAGCTACTTCTGACAGGGGGCTCTGCCAGACGTTCCCAGCAGACCCTCACAACACGTTTGGGCCTACCACGCCTGACCGGCATCCTCCCCCACCATCGAAGCCAACTCACCACCAGGTGGTGATCAGTTGACAGCTCCGCCCCTCTCTTCACCCGAGTGTCCAAGACATGTGGCCGCAAGTCCGACGATACGACCACAAAGTCGATCATCGAACTGAGGCCTAGGGTGTCCTGGTGCCAAGTGCACATATGAACACCCCTATGCTTGAACATGGTGTTCGTTATGGACAATCCGTGACGAGCACAGAAGTCCAATAACAAAACACCGCTCGGGTTCAGATCAGGGGGGCCATTCCTCCCAATCACGCCCTTCCAGGTCTCACTGTCATTGCCCACGTGAGCATTGAAGTCTCCCAGCAGAACGAGGGAGTCCCCAGAAGGTATGCCCTCTAGCACCCCCTCCAGGGACTCCAAAAAGGGTGGGTACTGCGAACTGCTGTTCGGTGCATACGCACAAACAACAGTTAGGACCCGTCCCCCCACCCAAAGGCGAAGGGAGGCTACCCTCTCGTCCACCGGGGTAAACCCCAATGTACAGGCTCCAAGTTGGGGGGCAATAAGTATACCCACACCTGCTCGGCGCCTCTCACCGGGGGCAACTCCAGAGTGGTAGAGAGTCCAGCCCCTCTCAAGGAGATTGGTTCCAGAGTCCAAGCTGTGCGTCGAGGTGAGCCCGACTATATCTAGCCGGAACCTCTCAACTTCGCGCACTAGCTGAGGCTCCTTCCCCTTCAGAGAGGTGACATTCCACGTCCCAAGAGCCAGTTTCTGTAGCCGAGGATCGGACCGCCAAGGTCCCCGCCTTCGGCCACCACCCAACTCACACTGCACCCGACCTCCTTGGCCCCTCCCATAGGTGGTGAGCCCATGGGAAGGCACTCCATGTAATGACGCGATTATTGTAACGCCCTTTCCTAGCGTCACTCGCATTATGCCCTCTGCGAGACAGTATTGACACGCTCGTTGCACAGTGTGCTGCAATTGTACAAATTACAACAGTTTCTATTTGAACAAACATAAACTGACTTCCAGTCTCACCCTTAAGCTATCCAACCATTCTAAGCACTTTGCCGATATAAAGTAGTTTTATTATTTATTTATTTATTTTTTAACTATTTTGAATGGTTGTTCATTATGTTTTCTCCTGAACTGTTACATTATAGTGAAAGTAACAAATCTTATTACCATTTAGTGTTTCAAACAGAATGTACCTCATGAAACCCATACTCAAATGTATTTCATATTTCCATTAGCAAATTATAAACATGTGAAACAATATTAAGCTTAATTCATTTTTAAAAGGTTTGCTAAAACAGTGTTACATATAAAATTGGTTTTAAAATTGTCAGGGAAACATTTTAGGAAACAGTCATGTATTTATTGATTTGATCTATCAACGTTTTCTTTACTAAAAGCTGTATGTGTGAAATACTGTATGTCATGTTCATATCAATTGAGTGGTATGTGACAGCCAAGAAATTTTACATTTTTGAATAACTTTTGAGTTTGAGACAATCATGATTGTTCTTAAACCTTTTTCGTGCAACATTTAAGTAGATCGCAAAGACCCAACTTAGATCAACATAACGACAAACTGTCTTTGAGTTGTCGTCTTTTTTCTTGCAATTCTGTACTACTATGTAATAATTGTTATTTTTGCACAGTTACAGGGCACTCTTCCTGAGATGCAGTGGCTTGATATTAAACAGGAGCCATCTGAGTCTCCACTCAGGCTTTCAGAAATGGGCAGTAGTGAAGGGGAACCAATGTTTGAAGACAGTGCCTACCACACTGGTAAGGATGAGGAGGATGATGCTAACCTTGATTCCGATCCGACTGTAGAGGATTGTGAGGAGCAAAAATTTGTCGAAGTTAAGGAGGAAGTGTTGGAACAGTCACCTGTCTCCATTAAAGAAGAGGTGTGTGATCCTGCCTAAGATGTCATTAAATAATGTATTTGTCAGTCTGGACAAATTATTAAACATTGCGTTTGTAAACTTCATTCTGTACTCATTAAACAGGTACTTAGTGAATCTCCAGCCCATTCTTTTACAGAAGAACCTTGTCTTCATGATCCTGTAATTAAATTGGAGGACTGTGAGCTTTTACAAGAATACACCACTGGACACATTTTACAGGAAGAAAATATTGAGGAAGACTACTTTCCAGTTCTGAATGAGACTACTAATATTAGGTGCACAGAGAAGAGATGCTGCTTCACCATTATGCATAAATCAATGGATCAGGGAAACATGAACACAGAGGAGGATTGTATTTCTACAGAAATAAGGAGGGAGAACCAATAGTGTATTTGGCCAGTCCATCTAAAAAAAAAGTAAGTTGATTTACTGTCCACTTGAAAAGAGTGTTGTTTTTTTTTTTTTTTTTTTTCACTTTTGCACAGGTATAATATATATTTGTACAGTGGCATGCAAATGTTTGGGAACCCTTGCTTAAAATGTCTGTTACTGTGAATAATTAAGTGAGCAGAAGATGAACTGTGACCAAGCGCCTTGAGCATGGGAAAGGTGCTATATAAATAATATGTATTATTATTATTAAGCCGTAGTCCTAACAAGCCAATTAAGGTCTGCGACCTTGGGAAAAGGTCTCTTTTACATGGTGCTCCTTTCATTTTTTCACTGTTTAATTGAACAAAACAAAAACAATACATTGATCTTTCATAAAATGCTGAAAAGAAGTGTCATCTTTAACTTTATTCCTTTTGGTGATCAGTTCACAGTAAAATGTACAATCCACCATCACATTTGGGACAATAGTAGCGTGAATCCTTATAGATTTTCTTTCCAGACTGATCAGTTTTTGAACAACACGTGCATGATTGACATGAGTATCACTTTTGGGTTCATCAGAATCACTTTCAATTTCACTATCAGTTTCAGTTTCACTTCCTGAAGACAGATTCACTTTGTCATCACTTCTTGTATCACTGTCAAGAGCATGCTATACCTGGGCTGCTGAAAAACGTTTCTTACAAGATGCCATTATGAGGCTAGGAGAAGACGTGTTCGCATCATTGCCCAGGTAACACTTAGGCCTATCACTTTTGCAAGACGCGCCTGTATTGTTTACTGATCAATGCTTGGCAGTTTTACAGCCCGAGTAATCCTCGGGTATAACTCTTGTGCGAGAAGCATCTATACAATTGTGATGCTCAGGACTAACACTTTTAGCACTGTATTTGCAGCCTGAGGGTAAATTGCTAAGGAGGTTAACCAGCTTTTAGAAAATTATATTTTTTATATCCCATCCTCCACCGCTAATTTAAAAGCAAAAGGAATAAAAAAAATTGAATCAATAGTTTTATGGTGGTTTTTGGAAATAGTAATGCTTGCTTAAAAATTTGGGGAGGTAATAGTTTTGGCTGCCCCTTTTTCGTAGTGACATCAACAAACATTTAAAAATTTGTGGTGGTCAATCCAGGAAAACGTCCCATTAACTTTTCTTTATGTAGCTGATGCTTTTCATCTAAACCACTTTGGTCTGACACAGTGCTCATGTACTTGTACTCCTGTTCGTAAAAATGCATCAATGCCTATAACAAATACTATTAACACATGTCTGCGATGTGGAAATTTTCTTATAGTTAAACCCTGGTGGACTGTGAAAGTAAACCCAAGTATTAGCACGGTGAAATTGCCCCTGGTGGTGCACAGCATCGGCCAACCCTGCAGCAGACTCTAGCAAGTAGAGAAAAAATGTCAAATGAAAACCTGTGGTCAGTGAAAAATGATAGAAGGCCTTTCCCAATATATTGTTCTTGACAATTAACCAACCACTGTCAGTTGTTGATCACCTGGGATTTCAGCACCTTCTAAATGTGTTAGAACCCAAGTACCACATTCCAAATCGTGCCCATGTTACAGAGATCATCTTACCAAGGAGGCACAAGATTGTAAAGCAGCTTTCAGCTTTGCCAGTGACATCTGCAGCAGCAGCGTACGTCCAATGTCTATCATCACCTTAACTGCACAGTGGATAGATGAGAATTTTGTTCTTCAGCGGGTAATGTTGTATGCAAAGGAGTTTCAAGGCACCCATCACAGGTCACGCAATAGCAGGTGTGTTTCAGTAAATGCTTGGCACTTGGGCCATTCTGTAAAATTATGTGCACTTTGTGGTCCACAACAATGTCAAAAATATGATAAAAGGCATTGATGACGCTAGAGTCCCATGGCTGGCAGTAGCGGAGTGTTGCAGATGCTGTGACAGTTGGGCATAAAAAATAGTTGGACATTTTTACCACCTCTTTTAATTTAACTTCAGCCGTTTGTTGTCTGGTACAAATCTTGTAATCGATATTTAACCCACTTCCTATTGTCCAAATGACTTGAAATTTTGAACACTTACTCGCTTCCGATGACAATACATGAATCAGTAATCAGTTTCACTAATTGATCAATTAATCCATGTTAATTAAGAAATGAAATTTTCATATGAAGAATAGTTAGATTTCACCAATAGATGGCGCTAGTAATAGAATAGTAGCTAGTAGAAATATTAAAGGAAGTGTTAAAATATTGATTATAAAATTATACTAAAACAAACCCAAGACTAAAAAGTTGAAAATAATATATATAAAAATCACTTTTTAAAAAACCATGCATATATTAAGTTAAAAACGGTGGTAAAAAGTAAAAAATAAGTCTCTCATACATCACTTGTAAAATAAAAGCGTGGGCGCTTTTCATCAATCAACATTCAATAAACACTTATTAAAATCTTAGCAAAAGCGCCCACGCTTTTATTTTACAAGTGATGTATGACAGACTTATTTTTTACTTTTTAGTACACTTTTTAACTTACTTTAAAAACCACGCTTATTATTTTTTTATATATATTTTTTTAAGCATTCTGACATAGCGTATTTCTGCTTAGAGGATATTCAACTTCGCCACTCCACTCAGTCCAAGATATCCCCATTTAATAGGCAATGTGATGCAGTTCACAAAGAAGCAACACATGTGGATGTGACATGGTTTGCTTTTTCAAAGTCACATACTCTATTTTTAATGGGGAAACTAAATGATAAATGCTAACATGGCTTACTTAAAATTAAAAAAAATAATAATAATTTCACTATTTAAACTACGTGTTTTATTAATTTGGAAACATTTTAGTACCTTCTAAACTTTTTGTACTTAAAGAGTTTGTTTAGGCTATGATAAATACCCAGTTGTCACTTTCTGTTTTAATCAATGAAATGCTTAAGGGTCACTTCATAACATACAAATTTTGACAGATCATATTACAAGAAAATGTGCATTTTATAGATGTGAAGAGTGTTTTATTTTTCAAAACATAGTTTTCGATGCATCTGATATCTGACAGAACACGACAGAGTAGAATCAATGCCGTGCTTCATTATTGCTTCACAGTGTGAAGTATTATTGGTGTAGAGTTTTGTTATTAACTGTACAGGTGCTGGTCATAAAATTAGAATATCATGACAAAGTTGATTTATTTCAGTGATTCCATTCAAAAAGTGAAACTTGTATATTAGATTCATTCATTACACACAGACTGATGTATTTCAAATGTTTATTTCTTTTAATGTTGATGATTATAACTGACAACTAATGAAAGTCCCAAATTCAGTATCTCGGAAAATTAGAACATTGTGAAAAGGTTCAATATTGAAGACACCTGGTGCCACACTCTAATCAGCTAATTAACTCAAAACACCTGCAAAAGCCTTTAAATGGTCTCTCAGTCTAGTTCTGTGGGCTACACAATCATGGGGAAGACTGCTGACTTGACAGTTGTCCAAAAGACGACCATTGACACCTTGCACAAGGAGGGCAAGACACAAAAGGTCATTGCTAAAGAGGCTGGCTGTTCACAGAGCTCTGTGTCCAAGCACATTAATAGAGAGGCGAAGGGAAGGACAAGATGTGGTAGAAAAAAGTGTACAAGCAATAGGGATAACCGCACCCTGGAGAGGATTGTGAAACAAAACCCATTCAAAAATGTGGGGGAGATTCACAAAGAGTGGACTGCAGCTGGAGCCAGTGCTTCAAGAACCACCACGCACAGACGTATACAAGACATGGGTCTCAGCTGTCGCATTCCTTGTGTCAAGCCACTCAACAAGAGACAGCATCAGAAGCGTCTCGCCTTTGGACTGCTGCTGAGTGGTCCAAAGTTATATTCTCTGATGAAAGTAAATTTTGCATTTCCTTTGGAAATCAAGGTCCCAGAGTCTGGAGAAAGAGAGGAGAGTCACAGAATCCACGTTGCGTGAGGTCCAGTGTAAAGTTTCCACAGTCAGTGATGGTTTGTGGTGCCATGTCATCTGCTGGTGTTGGTCCATTGTGTTTTCTGAGGTCCAAGGTCAACGCAGCCGTCTACCAGGAAGTTTTAGAGCACTTCATGCTTCCTGCTGCTGACGAACTTTATGGAGATGCAGATTTCATTTTCCAACAGGACCTGGCACCTGCACACAGTGCCAAAGCTACCAGTACCTGGTTTAAGGACCATGGTATCCCTGTTCTTGATTGGCCAGCAAACTTGCCTGACCTTAACCCCATAGAAAATCTATGGGGTATTGTGAAGAGGAAGATGCAATACGCCAGACCAAACAATTCAGAAGAGCTGAAGGCTACTATCAGATCTCATAACACCTGAGCAGTGCCACAGACTGATCGACTCCATGCCACGCCGCATTGCTGCAGTAATCCAGGCCAAAGGAGCCCCAACTAAATATTGAGTGCTGTACATGCTCATACTTTTCATGTTCATACCTTTCAGTTGGCCAACATTTCTAAAAATCCTTTTTTTGCATTGGTCTTAATTGATATTCAAATTTTTCGAGATACTGAATTTGGTACTTTCATTAGTTGTCAGTTATAATCATCAACATTAAAAGAAATAAACATTTGAAATACATCAGTCTGTGTGTAATGAATGAATCTAATATACAAGTTTCACTTTTTGAATGGAATTACTGAAATAAATCAACTTTGTCATGATATTCTAATTTTATGACCAGTACCTGTATAACACTGCAAACAAGTACTGAACATAAAACTTGCATGTTTGTTTTATTGGTTATGGGTGTCTGCATCAATATTGATGACTCTGCATTCAAATTAGTTTACTGGATCAGTGCTATTTTTGCTTTTGTCCAAGTACGATGACATTTTTCTATCCCAATTGATTATTTTAATGTTCCATATACTCACTATTAAAAATTTGTTCAATGGAATATATTTCATTCTAACTCAGATATATACATATTCTTTTGAAACTACATGTTTTAGCAGTAGATTTTCACAAATTTGTGTCCTGAACATGACTGTGTAAATAAATTTGAAGAATTTATTATTACTTATCTAGGGTGGCTAATTAAAAAAAATCCTTTATTGCCAAAATGTCTTTAAATATGTAGCCTTTTGGAACAGTCTCTTCAATTACGTAAAATGTCTAAGTGTCAAAAATTGTCTGTTGATTGGACATAAAACTGACATGCATATACAGTCATATGGAAAGTTTGGGAACCCCCCTCTCAGCCTGCATAATAATTTACTCTACTTTCAACAAAAAAGATAACAGTGGTATGTCTTTCATTTCCTAGGAACATCTGAGTACTGGGGTGTTTTCCGAACAAAGATTTTTAGTGAAGCAATATTTAGTTGTATGAAATTAAATCAAATGTGAAAAACTGGCTGTGCAAAAATTTGGGTCCCCTTGTAATTTTGCTGATTTGAATGTATGGAACTGCTCAGTACTGATTACTTGCAACACCAAATTGGTTGGATTAGCTCGTTAAGCCTTGAACTTCATAGACGGGTGTGTCCAATCATGAGAAAATGTATTTAAGGTGGTCAATTGCAAGTTGAAATCCCTTTAACTCTCCTCTGAAGAGTGACAGCATGGGATCCTCAAAGCAACTCTCAAAAGATCTGAAAACAAAGATTGTTCAGTATCATGGTTTAGGGGAAGGCTACAAAAAGCTATTTTAGAGGTTTAAACTGTCAGTTTCAGCTGTAAGAAATGGAATCAGGAAATGGAAGGCCACAGGCACAGTTGCTGTTAAACCCAGCAGGTCTGGCAGGCCAAGAATAATACAGGAATGGCATATGCACAGGATTGTGAGAATGGTTACAGACAACCCACAGATCACCTCCAAAGACCTGCAAGAACATCTTGCTGCAGATGGTGTATCTGTACATCGTTCTACAATTCAGTGTAATTTGCACAAAGAACATCTGTATGGCAGGGTGATGAGAAAGAAGCCCTTTCTGCACTCACGCCACAAACAGAGTCGCTTGTTGTATGCAAATGCTCATTTAGATTTATGCACCTGTATAATTTTGTTATGATGCATATTGCATATTTTCTGTTAACCCAATAAACTTAATCTCACTGCTGAAATACTACTGTTTCCATAAGGCATGTCATATATTAAAAGGAAGTTGCTACTCTGAAAGCTCAGCCAATGATAAACAAAAATCCAAAGAATTAAGAGGGCTTCCCAAACTTTTTCATATGACTGTAATCAGGAAAAAAGTTTTCCTGTTGTAGATATAAGGGTCAGTTCTTTTGAAATATCCATACGGTCAAGGAGGCCAAAGAGATGGTGTTGCTAGAGCTGCAGGAATTGTGTGGCCCGGATGCAGCTGAACAGGATTATGCAACGTTGCCTGCCAATAGTCCTTGGAAAGATTAGCCGAGTAATAGTTTGAAGAGTAAATTTAATGAGATCATAGATGAACAAGCAGCGGCATCAGTGAGCTGTGTTCCATTTAAGCTGCTGCCATACAGCTGGAAACATACATGAGACAGACCTCTTAACTACTGGTCAGTTAAAGTGTGGTTCCTCACTTTGTCTCAGATGGCAAGGAAATACCTTTCAGCCCCATGCAGTACCGTACAGAGTGATAGTTTATTTAGTGCACTGTCAGATATTGTTAATGAAACCAGGGACAAGCTTACAGCTGAACATGCAGAGATTCTTCTGTTCATCAAAAGGAATATGCCACTTACTTTCCCAAAAGAGTCGTAGACCTAACCAGTGGCAGGTGTTCCTCAATGATTTTTGACATGTACATGTGCACTGAGCTAGCCATCACAAAAAGGGAAAAGCATAAAAATGTTCGTTCCTATATACACTGTGTTGTGTTATTACATTCCATGTTGAAAGACTTTAAACACTGTTGGTTTGGTTTACTTACATTAATTGCATGTGATTTTTTTTTTTTGTTGTTGCTTTTTTCTGTGAAATTTGAGTTAAAAATGGTGGTGTAATCTATTCTATATAACGTAACCTTCTTTGAGTTACTTGTTCCATTTTGAATTATTTTATTCCAATTATGAGTCTTATATTTGATGTTAACAGTGAAGTTGATGGACATAAACAAATACTATCTTTTAGCCTTACTACAATGGCATCAGTATCTGCAAATACTTAAAACAAGCACCAGTAGTCTTATTTGGTCTGAGAAAAATGATATGGTTGTATTTAGCACAGCTGTCCCCATATTTCTGTCATTGAAATTCAGAGAGCACAAGTTTGTAGAAACCTCAACCTAAAAAGAAAAGACAAACAAATTACTGTAGTTCATTTTCAGAGATAACTAGCTTTCTACCATTGCTAACACCAAAGTTTTGACTGATGTCTGAAACTGTAAAACCGTGATCATATAGCATGAGTGTTCAAAAGTTGCTGCAAATTCAAATATCTTTTTGTTTGAAATGTAATTGTTGAAAAACAGTACTCACGACAAGAAGCAAAAAAAAATGTATAACACAAAAATGCATCATCTTAAACAGAATGTGTATTTTTGTAATACTTAGGCTTTTATTTTCGTACAAAAGATTTTTATTAACAATCTTTTTAACGTGGTGTCTGTTTAATTTAAAGAAATTGAGTTACATAATATCACAAATCTCTTCTTCTGATTTTTCTGATGATCAACGTCCAGTGTACTGTGATGATGTGAAAGTCATGGCATAGATCTGTTATTGCTGATTAATTTGGCATTTGAAAGGCAAAAAGTAGGAATCCAGAATGATCAGTGTTACCAGGGATAACTTCTCCAGTGTGATCAAACTCTTACATTCCAGCTTGACACCAAACAAAAGTGCATAATTTTATTTGTTCTTTTAGAACACTTAACTAAAAAAATTTGGTCATGAGCATCTATTGTATAACATTTCAGTAATTATTTACCACTCTGATGCTGATCTTTCTGATCATGAAATAGGTCATTACGATAGCAATTGACGATACAAATTCACAATTAATTGCAGAATTACGGTATTTGAAGGTTCCTCTAGAGTGCCTCTTTCTCTTGCATAATTTGGCTCAAAAACTAATCAGCACATCGTCGTCTCATAACAGGCTTACGTTTCGAATTTGGTATTTTTCTGTCCAGCCATTTTAGCTCTGGACCATCCTCAAGAAAGTATGACACACAGCCAGACACACGCCCATCATTGAGATATTGACGTTTTTAGTATTAGGGGACCCTAAAACGTTGCAATCCATCAAAAACTGGAGATCAAAATTTTTGACAAATCTAAAGCTTTTGCTCCTCCCCCATAGACGATAAGTTATGTTGAGGGAGAGCGCAAAGTAAAAATTCTAATATAAAAAAAACAAAAAAAATCACCTAAAACATAAATGTGGACCAGAGCATTCAAATGATACAGTATTTACTTTAAGTGGTTAAAATTCTTCCTGTAAACTAAGCAGTTTCTTTGATAAGTGTGTGTGTGTGTGTGTTCAGTTTTGAGGATGATTTTGAAATATAGCTAAGTAGCTGTTAACAATGCTGCTTTTACATTTTTTCTACTTATACTGCATGCAATGTTCTTGAGTAATATTAGTGACTAGGTGTTTATAGAATAATTATATTGGTTAATACCCATTTAAGAGCAATTGTATTACATTTGAACATTTTAATGAATAGTACTCTATAATCTATTAATGTTGTTCTCAAAAGTGATAATAATAAGATACGATACTTGTAATTTTCGTGTTGTAAGCAATTAATATTAATCAGTTGCACAGTGATTTAAACTGGGTAATTAATACAAGAAAATGAGAATCACAACTGAGCATATCTCTTCTCATTTTTAGGGCTACCTGTTAAGAAGATCGCTACAACAGTGACCATTATATCTGATGAAGGATGCAAGCATATTGTGTCTGTGTGTACAATGTGGAAGACGGCGAAAGAGACGGACGTCATATGCCTCAGTTGATGAACTGAACAGATTGGTTGTATCTTTGGATCATTAGGTCATCAAATCCACTACATGCAGGCCTGAACTGTCATTCTAAGAAAAAAAACTTTACTGAAGCAACAGACAAATGTAAGCACCCAGAATTTTTTCAGTGATGTTGGTATTTGGACAAGAAATCTCATTCCTCTAGTTAAAGGTGGTAATGAAAGTTTGGTACAGTGGAGCTCTTTTGATTAGACAATGGGTAAGTTCATCAGTATTATGAATTCAGCCAAGTGTTAGGACAACTTTTCCAAAAAAGTCTATTCCAAAAATCCAAAAATTCCTATGTGTTACATTAATATCCACTAAGACTTGGTTAATTGGTCGCAAAGTTACACCTTTGTAGGCCACACCAGTGTTAGGACTTGAGGCACTTTAGAAACAGTTTAAATTAGACTGAACAATATTAAAACAACATACAGTGTGATATCCAGGATCTGGGATTACGGTGTATGGAAAATGGTGGAAGATGCCTCTTAATAATGTATTTTTGAATCTAATTCAAAAGAGTTTTGTGCTGAAAGCAGAGAGGCAAATACTTGTGATTAGTGTTTGGAAACAAATGTATAATTGGAGACTGGTGCAATTATTGAAAATTATCTTGATTACTTTTAAGTAAATGTGAAATAAATTCCACATGTTGGAAAAGTCCAATAGATCTTAGAACAAGCTTTTTAATTTGACTTTTTTAGAAAGAGTGACAGGTTTTTGTACTAAATTTGGTGTAAGTAACATAGTAAAGCACCTTGTATTTATATATGTATCTTTGTATTTTATGTTGTATTTTATATTTATAATTAGTATATTATGTTCCATATTTCAAAAAACATTTCTGCCTGTGTTTCTTTTTGGCATTGTACAGAGCCTCTGAAATGTATTTACCTATTGGAAGTTTTCACAATTTATTGTTGGACAACATTGACTCACAGTGGATTTAATTTGGCTTTTTTGACAACAGAAAAACTCTTTAATGTCAAAGTGAAAACAGATCTCTGCAAAGTGGTCTAAATTAATTATAAATAGAAAACAACAAGATAATAGATTACATAAATATTCACCCCCTTTAATTTGACACTCCTAATGCATCACTGGTGAAGCTCATTTGCAGAATTAGTTCAGTGGAGTTTCAGTTGACTGCAGTCTAAATGCACCTGACTGTATGTGGAAAGACCAACTTGTGGTGAGTCAATATACAGTAGTAGTCTAACCTACACAATGAAGACAAAAAAGCACTTGCAAGAAAAACCATGAAACACAACAGTCCGGGGATGGAGACAATAAAATATCCAAGTGACGGAATATCCCTTGGTGTCCTGTTAAATCGGTTATTAAGAAATGGAAGGAGTGTGGCACATCTGCTTAGAGCTGGTTCTCCACAAAAATTGAGTTATCACACAAGAAGATGACTTGTGAGAGAGGCCAACAAGATTACGTGTGAGAACTCTAATGGAGTTACAAGCTATATTGGTTGAGATTAGAGAGATTGTGCAGAACAATTACTGTCCGGGTTCTTTAGCATTTGCAGATTAATGGAAGAGTGGCAAAAAAATAAATGCACAGGATATCTTGGTAAGAGTTTGCCAGAAGGCACATGAGTGATTCTGAAGCCAGCTGGAAGCTTTTGGCCATCAGATGAAACACCATGTTATTCTACACGTTATCAAAAACAAGCCCTCCCTACCATGAGGCATGGCGGTGGCAGCATCAGGCTGTGGTGATGCTTGTCTGCAGGCCCTGGAAAGCTTGTGACGGTACAGGGCAAAGTGAATGCAGTTAAATACAGAGAAATCCTGATGCAGTCCACAAGAAGCCTGCACACTTGGGAGAAGATTTGTTTTCCAGCAAGACAACAATAAGAAGAATAAAGCCAAAGCTACACAGGAATAGCTTGACAACAACAATGTTCATGTCTTGAAGTGGCCAAGTCAAACCTCAACCTGATTGAGAATTTGTGGCTAGGCTTAAAAATGTTGTTCAATCATGACCAACATGACAGCTGCCAGAGCTGGAACAGTGTAGCAAAGAAAAAATGGAGAAAAGAAGCTGACTGAGAGAAAGAGAGAGAGGCCTATGCACAGAGACTCGAGGCTTTTATATGGCTTCACAATAAAATGTAAAAAAACTTCCAAGATAGTGAATACTTCTAAGGTGCGGTTTTGTTTTGTTTTTTTTCTATAAAAGGACCAATTGATGAAGTTGCCTTGAACAGGGATATTTTTTTTTTTTATAAACTTCTTAAAAATTTGAAAACCATACCCATGCTTGTTTTTTGATTACTGCGAGTTTAAGTATAATAGGATACAAAGTGGAGAAAAAAACCAAGAATGTACACCAGTCCATCACAAAGCAAACATACAGTGGATTCAGAAGGTATTCAGACCCCTTCATTTCATTTTAAATTGATAAATCTGCCATTTTTGCCCATCAATCTTTACTTAAAAACCCATAATAGTTAACTAAGTGAAAGCATGTTCTCAGAAAACAAAAATCAAAAACTGTAATCTCTTGTTCCTTTATGTTTTCAGACACTTAATAAAGTACTCTGTAGAAGCCTCTTTGATAACAATTCTAGCTTTCAGTCATCTTGGTTTGTCTTTTCAAGCTTTGCACTCCTGGATTTGGGCAATTTATCCCATTCTTCTTAGCAGATCGCCTCAAGTGCCATGAGATTGGATGGAAAGCATCTGCTATCTTCAGGTCTCTCCACAGATAGTCTACAGGTTTAAGTGTGGACCACTTAAGAACAGTCAAAAGAAATGTCCTAAAGCCATTCCAGCTTTGTCTTGGCGTATGTTTCAGGTCATTGCCATACTGAAAGGTGAACCATTGCCCCAGTCTGAGGTGGCATGCACTCAGCAGTAGGTTTTCTTCAAGGATCTCTGTGTTTGGCTGCATTCACCCTCCCTCAGTCTCCCTGTCCCTGCCACTAAGAAGCACTCCTATTGCATGTTTCACCGTAAGGATGGTATTAGGCAAGTGATGAGCAGTGCCTGATCTTCACTACAAATGGTGTTTGGAGTTCTGCCCAGAGAGTTTAATTTTTGTCTGATAAGACCAGAGAATATTTTTCTCCATGCTCTCATGATCCTTTAAACTGCTGTATGCCTTTTACAGAAAAGTGGAATCTATCTAACCCCTGTACCATAAATGCCTGACTGGTGAAATGCTGCGGAGATGTTCATCCTTGCAACAGGTAATTCTCATCTCAGCAGAGGACTTCTGAAGCTCTGTTAGAGTGTCCTGTGGGTTCTTGGTTACCTCCCAGACCAAATCCTTTCCTCTTCCCGTTATTCATGTAGGTAGGATGGCCAACTCATGAAGAGTCTTGGTTGTTCCAAACATCTTCCATTTCACAATTATTGAGGCCACTGTGCTCTTGGGCACACTCAAAGCTTTAGAAATGGTTTTATCCCTTTGTTCTGATCTGTTCCTCACCTCAAATTGATTGTGGAGGTCTACAGAGAGTTCCTAGGCCTTCATGATTTAGTTTTTGTCCTGACATGCAGTTTGAATTGTGGACCTTCTATACACAGGTAGATGTCTGCCTTTCTAAATCATGTCTAGTCAGTTCAGTTTTTCCACAGCTGGACTTCAGTCAAGTTGTAGAAACATCTCAAGGAGAATTAAAAGAAATAAGAGGCACCTGATGGCAATTTGAAGTGCTACCAGCAAAGGGTCTGAGCACGTCCATGGAGGACAGATTTCAGATTTTATATTTTTAATAAATTTACAAAACTTTCTGAAAACATCCTTTCACTTTACATTGTGGGTTATAGAGTATCGATTGATGGGCTACAATGAGAAATTGATCCCTTTAAAATGAAATCTACAACAGAATAAAGTGTGCAGAAAGTGAAAGGGCCTTCATTTCTGAATTCACAGTATACATCAAGGTAAGATGCATCGTCATCAGTCTACTTTAGATGCAACTCTTTCAGATGTGGGAAGGCATCCACGCAAATATGATAACATTGTGTGGAATCCAGCCAAACAGGGTCTTACAGCTGTGAGACAGCAGTGCTTTCAGAAAGTATTCGACCCATTCACCCTTTTGACATTTTGTTATGTTGCGGCCTTGAGCTAAAATCATTCCAATTCTTTTTTTCCCCTTACCAAACAACACTCATTACACCAAAATGACCAAGTGAAAATAAGGTTTTAGAAATGTTCTCAAATTTGCTAAAAAAAAAAAAATATCACATCAACACAAGTATTCAAACCCTCTATTGGGTGAATCCATCCTGGAGTCATCTTGGATATGAGCTGACAAGCTTCGCGCACTTGGATAAACTCTAGTCATTGGTGGACAGCCATTTTCAAGTCTCTCCAGAGATGTTCGATTTAGTTCAAGTCCGGGCCCAGGCTGCGCCACTCGGTGACATTCCCAGAGTTGTCCCTAAGCCTCTCCTGTGTTGTCTCTCCTTTGTGTCCTATTGGAAAGTAACCCTTCGGTGCACTCTGAGGTCCACAGCACTCTGGAGCAGGTTTTGTTTATGGATGTCTCGGTACTTTGCTTCATTTAGCTTTCCTCCAACCTTGACTAGTCTCGCAGTCCCTATGCCTGAAAAACAACTCCTCATCATGATGCTGCCACCTCCATGCTTCACAGCTGGAATGATATTGCACGGGGGATAGGCAGTGCCTGGTTTTCTTCCAGTCTTGAGGCTTAAAATTTTGGCCTGACAATTCAGTCCTGGTTTCATCAGACCGTAGAATCATATTTTTCACAGTCTGAGAGTTCTTTAGGTGCATTTTTGCAAACTCCAAGTGGGCTGTCATTTGTCGTTAGGTCACTCTGCCATGGAGCCCATATTGGTGGAGTGGTGCCATGGTGGTTGTTCTTCAGTAAGGTCCTACCATATTTACAAAACTTTTCTGGAGCCCAGTTAGAGTTATCATTGGGTTCTTGGTCACCTCTGTTACCAAGAACCTTCACTGGCTATTGCTCAGTTTAGTTGAGTGGACTGCTATAAGAAGAGCTGTGGTTGTTCCAAACTTCTTTCATTTAAAAATTATGAAGGCCACTGTGTTCATGGGAACCTTTAGTGCTACAGAAATGTAGCCTTCACAATCTTGTCTCTAAGCACTGCATGTAATTCCTTTGTCCTCATAGCTTGGTTTTTGCTCAACTGTGAGACCTTCTATAGACACTTGTGTGCCTTTCCTGAGTAGGTGTAACCAACTGAATTGACCACAGGTGGACTGCAAACAAGGTGTAGAAACGTTTCAATAGAATGAAGTGCACATCAGCTAAATTTCAAGTGTCCTAGCAAAGGATCTGAATATTTGTGCCAGTATGATATTTTACTTTTTTATTTTGAATATGTTAGCAAAAATGTTCTAAAATCCGGTTTCCACTTTTGTCATTATTGGATATTGAGTGTTGTTTGATCAGGCGAAAAAATAATTTTAACGATTTTATCACAAGGATGCAACACAAAATGTGGATAAAGTGAAGGGGTCTGCACGTTTTTCTCTGAAGGCCCTGTATGTCTTGAAAACGTTCTTTGCCAGTCAATAGGAACTCCTTCTCTACAGGTCAGTGCTTTCAGCATGCAGGATTTTATTTTTTTGTTGGACTCTAATGGCATATTGTCTGGTGGGCTGGTTGTAAATTAGAAATGTTTCAATGTCATAACAACAGGAGAATAAATTAAGTACCGCTTTATTTTATTAATTCCAGAACAACATAAGTTGTAAAATGCATTGGTAACTAAAATGGTTAAGACACTCTCCCCATCTTCTGTGATAAACAAATGTAGATAAAGGAGCCAAGGGGAACAGGTAGTCGAGCATCTCTCAGAAATCCAGCTGCCCTATGGTATGGCTGATCACTGCTTAACATGTAAAGAATTTGAATGAACTCCTGAGCTAACAGCTTCAGTGCCCTTGAAATTTTTGCTGGGATAAATATGTGTCTTTGATGAAGAATTATTTACCAGGAAGGCATGTCAGCAAAAGAGTTAACTTATATCACAGCATCTAGAGTTGCATGCACCTTCCAGAACTCTCCAATAAGGAACTCCTCCTCATCATCATCAGCATAGGTTCAACTGCTGTTCTCTTTGTTTATACCCGTGTTAGATGGCTATGCCTACATTCTTAAAAATGATGGCTCTTTAATGGTTTGAGTGGTTCCTCGTAGCTCCATTGCTTGACAGAGCACTTCCTTTATTCTTGGACAGTTTCTTTGCATATGAAGTTGGTTCTTTGTGCTTTGAAAATCTCCCTAGTATATATATAAAAAAAGCACAGAAACCTTTAATGTATGGTAGGCTGCAGGACACTAACAGATTAGGAAATCCTGGACTTAGCCTGCTATTATATGTGGCAAGTGTCCTTTTAAAATCAGGAACTCGTTGATATTTCACAAATCTGTTTTCATATGGTTATTCACTCTGTGGAACCTGTTACAGATCTGGAACTTTCATGTGGATGGGTCTTTTGGGAACCCCTATAGGCATTGCTTTGAAGAACCACTCTAGCACCTTTATTTTTAGGAGAGCAGAAATGTTTCCTCCACTATCTATGATCTTGGGCATCCCTGGAGGTGAGACTCATTCTTTTTGTATCATCTGAAGCCCCCTTCAACCACATCTTTAGGATTCACCTTCTCCACCTCTTCATCCAGTTATCCTCCTCTCCTAATCCACACACCCAAATAACCTCTTAGTCTGTTTCTCCTCGGCACCCTGCCTGTCTACTCCACAGGAAGTCATTCTCTTAACGTGGCATTCATCTTCCCCTCACTCTATGACACTCCACACACCCAACCTGATCATTCTCATTTCTGCTCTGTCCAGCTTTGCTTCTTGTTCTGCCTTTCATCAGCTACTTCTCGCTCCCATAGAGTTTACTGTTCCTCACACAGCTTTTATCTCCTTCTGCGCCAGAGGAATATTTAGAAGTGAAAATGGTGAATAGTTCCTGGAATTTCTTCCATGCATCTCTCACTGGGTATCACTACTGTACTTATAACCCTGTCTGCACTTAACATGTCATCTAAGTACTAGAACCTCCCTAATGTCCTCATTGCTGATATATACATTTACACTTAACTGCTTCAGAATTTGGTACCCTTCTCTTGCACTAGGCCATGAAGCCTGCTGGTTGACTTTGGAGCTAGCTGACTAAGGTGACATCTGTTTCTAGGCAGACCCTGAAGGCCTGGCCTGGTCTGGTCTGGTCTGTGTTGTGATATTTTGAGGACTTTACGCCTTTTTAATCCTTTTATGTGCTGCTTATCTCAACATCTACATGTATTATCCCAGCTTTGTGCCAAATGCTTACTTGGATAGGCCCCCGTTTCCCAGCGACCCTGCTTGGGTTAAAACAAGTTAGGAAATGGATGGATATAACATCAACCCCATTTTTTGGTAATATAAGAAATTCAACAAGGTCATTTATGTTGGCAGAAACATGTAGAAAGGAACAAGCAGATATGTATGTTTACAAACATATATCGACATCCAGCAAATCATACACATGTAAAACAATATTAAACTGCACTGAAAAGTGCTACATATAAAATTGTTTGAAGAAAACGGACAGGGATACAGTTTAGAAAGCAGCCATTTATTGATTGATTTGCTCCATCAAAGTTTTCATAACATGTCAGCACTTGAAGCTGTGCAGAGGAGAGCAAAAAAGTGCATCTCATGGACTTCAGGACATGGCCTACTATGACAGACCAGTTTAGTCTGAGCAGAGGAAATTGTGTGGTGACCTAATTATGGTATTTAAAATCCACAAAGACAATGATAAAGCAGATCCAACAACATTCTTTCACATAAGGGTGAATCATGCACTTGAGGCCATCAGTAGAAATTAAGGGGACGTGAGTTGCGAAGAGGTGTGAGTACCTGGAACAAACTACAGAGACATGGAGTTGAAGCAGAAACTTTTAAGAAGAAACTGCTTAAGGTAATGGGACAGCTTAGCAATTAGCTAACAGGCGGGCTTCTTGGACTGAATGATCTCCACTCATTTATCAAATTTCTTATGTGAAATATGCCATGCCCACAACAATTAACTGGTATGTGGCAGCTATGAGATTTACATAATTCAACATTTTTAATAACTTTTGTGTTAAAGTCAGTCATCCATCCATCCATCCTCTTCTGCTTATCCGAGGTCGGGTTGCGGGGGCAGCAGCTTGAGCAGAGATACCCAGACTTCCCTCTCCCCGGCCACTTCTTCTAGCTCTTCCGGGAGAATCCCGAGGTGTTCCCAGGCCAGCCGGGAGACACAGTTCCTTCAGCGTGTCCTGGGTCTTCCCCGGGGCCTCTTGCTGGTTGGACGTGCCCGGAACACCTCACCAGGGAGGCGTCCAGGAGGCATCCTGATCAGATGCCCGAGCCACCTCATGTGACTCATCTCAATGCAGAGGAGCAGCGGCTCTACTCTGAGCCCCTCCCAGATGACCGATCTTCTCATCCTATCTTTAAGGGAAAGCCCAGACACCCTGCGGAGGAAACTCATTTCAGCCGCTTGTATTCGCGATCTCGTTCTTTCGGTCACTACCCATAGCTCATGACCATAGGTGAGGGTAGGAACGTAGATCGACTGGTAAATTGAGAGCTTTGCCTTACGGCTCAGCTCCTTTTTCACCACGACAGACCGATTCAGAGCCCGCATCACTGTGGACACCTAACCGATCCACCTGTCGATCTCACGCTCCATTCTTCCCTCACTTGTGAACAAGACCCCGAGATACTTGAACTCCTCCACTTGGGGCAGGATCTTGCTCCATACCGGAGAGGGCACTCCACCCTTTTCCGGCTGAGGACCATGGTCTCGGATTTGGTGGTGCTGATTCCCATCCCAGCCGCTTCACACTCAGCTGTGAACCGATCCAGAGAGAGCTGAAGATTACGGCCTGATGAAGCAAACAGGACATCATCATCTGCAAAAAGCAGTGACCCAATCCTGAGTCCACCAAACCAGACCCACTCAACACCCTGGCTGCGCCTAGAAATTCTGTCCATAAAAGTTATGAACAGAATCGGTGACAAAGGGCAGCCCTGGTGGTGTCCAACTCTCAATGGAAATGGGTTCGACTTACTGCCGGCAATGCGGACCAAGCTCTGACACCGGTTGTACAGAGACCGAACAGCTCTTATCAGGGGGTCCGGTACCCCATACTCCCAGAGAACCCCCCACAGGATTCCTCGAAGGACACGGTCAAATGCCTTTTCCAAGTCCACAAAACACGTAGACTGGTTGGGCAAACTCCCATGCACCCTCCAGGACTCTGCTAAGGGTGTAGAGCTGGTCCACTGTTCCACGACCAGGACGAAAACCACACTGTTCCTCCTGAATCCGAGGTTCGACTATCTGACAGACCCTCCTCTCCAGAACCCCCGAATAGACTTTTCCAGGGAGGCTGAGGAGTGTGATCCCTCTGTAGTTGGAACACACTCTCCGGTCCCCCTTCTTAAAGAGGGGGACCACCACCCCAGTCTGCCGATCCAGAGGCACTGTCCCCGATATCCATGCGATGTTGCAGAGACATGTCAACCAAGACAGTTCTACAACATCCAGAGCCTTGAGAAACTCCAGACGTATCTCATCCACCCCCAGGGCCCTGGTGGTTTTTTGACCACCTTGGTGACCTCAGTCCCAGAGATGGGGGTGTCCACCTCAGAGTCCCCAGGCTCTGCTTCCTCATTGGAAGGCATGTTAGTGGGATTGAGGTGGTCTTCGAAGTACTCCCCCCACCGACCCACAATGTCCCTAGTTGAGGTCAGCAGCGCACCATCCCCACCATATACAGTGTTGACACTGCACTGCTTCCCCCTCCTGAGATGCCGGATGGTGGACCAGAATCTCCTCAAAGCCGTCCGAAAGTCATTCTCCATGGCCTCCCCAAACTCCTCCCATGCCTGAGTTTTTGCCTCAGCAACCACCGAAGCCACATTCCGCTTGGCCTGCCAGTACCTATTAGCTGCCTCGAGAGTCCCACAGAACAAAATGGACTGGTAGGACTCCTTCATCAGCTTGACAGCATCCCTCACCGCCGGTGTCCACCAACGGGTTCGGGGATTGCCACCATGACAGGCACCGACCACCTTACGGCCACAGCTCTGGTCAGTCGCCTCAACAGTAGAGGCACGGAACATGGCCCATTCGGACTCAATGTCCCCCACCTCCCTATGAACATAGTCGAAGTTCTGCCAGAGGTGGGAGTTGAAGCTACTTCTGACAGGGGACTCTGCCAGACGTTGCCAGCAGACCCTCACAACATGTTTGGGCCTACCAGGCCTGACCAGCATCCTCCCCCACCATCGAAGCCAACTCACCACCAGGCGGTGATCAGTTGAGAGCTCCACCCCTCTCTTCACCCGAGTGTCCAAGACATGTGGCCACAGGTCCAACAATACAACCACAAAGTTGATCATCGAACTGAGGCCTAGGGTGTCCTGGTGCCAAAGTGCACATATGAACACCCCTGTTCTTGAACATGGTGTTCGTTATGGACAATCCGTGATGAGCACAGAAGTCCAATAACAAAACACCGCTCGGGTTCAGATCGGGGGGGCCATTCCTCCCAATCACGCCCTTCCAGGTCTCACTGTCATTGCCCACATGAGCATTGAAGTCTCCCAGCAGTACGAGGGAGTCCCTAGAAGGTATGCCCTCTAGCACCCCCTCCAGGGACTCCACAAAGGGTGGGTACTCCGAACTACTGTTCGGTGCATACGCACAAACAACAGTTAGGACCTGTACCCCTACCCGAAGGCGGAGGGAGGCTACCCTCTCCTCCACCGGGGTAAACCCAATGTACAGGCTTCTAGTCAGTCATTATTCATCTTAAACCAGATTAATGCAAATAACATTAAACTAGTTTGTAAAAGCGGTTTTGTGGCAAAATTCAGAATAATACTTTTAAAGAACGTAAATATCACATAATTAAAAAAAAGAATACTATATCAGTTGCTGTGTAAAGAAGAGCGCGGAGCAGTAGCCCCGTGTGTCATGACACAATTTCTGTAGCTTCCCCACTGTTTAGTACCGACGTTTATCCTTTGGAGTTTGCAGCATCTCAGTCAAAGAGCTGGATTGGTCGATTTTCAGCGCCTCGACCGTTAGCTGGAGGTCGACAGTGTAGAAGGTATGATAACCAGGATGAGTGCTACTACTCATCAGAGGTCCAACAGCCATCGATCTTTGCAACTTCCTTGGGCTTCGCCGAACTTTCTCTTTCACGTGTTTTTTTTTTCTGTCCTTGACTCCTCTCCGACTTTAGTCGTCCGTCTTCCCTATTGGTCAATAGTGCTATTTGTGTGTCCTATCAAACACTTCTGCTGCATCCGTCATTTGTATAAGACATATTTCCAGTGCAGCACAAAATACAGTTAGCATAACAGTAATAAACATTGACAAATGAGAAATAAAAATATCAACAAATAAAATAAACAAGTGTCAGCTAATTTTCTTTTTTCTATAATATCGCCAAATTTCAATCAAAACCATAAGAGCATAAGTGAGGTAATCGGCTGTACAGAGCCCTCTGATCATCCCGTCATGGAAGATGGAGAAGGAAGTAAGTAAGTAGCCTCTAGGGCATGTTTAATGTTCATCATATTAAAACAAATTCCCTTGTGTTGCGATGTCGTGAAAAGCAAACGTTTAAAGATAGCATCCAGGATTTACGACACTTTAAGCCCATGAAAAAGTGCCGGAAGATTATAGTGTGGGGACAGTTCGGAGCAAGGAGGTCCACTGTTGGAGCACAAAGCTGGTGCAGCGAATGGAAACTGATAAGATGACGAAGCAAGCGAGAAGCAAAAGTCTTATTTCATTTTGAAATTGAGAAAGTATGTTAAGTGTGTGTTCTCTGGGAGTTAATTTAGATACTATTTTCTTTCTTACAGTTAATTGAATTGAATATAATATTATGTGTTAAAAAAAATGTAAGCAGGATAGTGCACAAACTGCAACGTCATTAACAGATAGTGCTGTCGTGACGTATCTGACGCTTTGGGACGAATGAACGCCTTCAGAGCAGCTATCTGTATCAGTGCCAGAGCCTACAGATTCCACATAATCACTGTCATAATCTTCAAAATATTTATCTTGCAAGAAATCTAGTTGTTTCAAAACATTAGCAGCTTCATACACTTTTCGCGACAACTTAACAACGGACTGTCTTAAGCTGTGTTTATAGACTAATTTCTTCAAGCTGTTGCGTATAAAAAAAATAAAAAATTCTACGGATTTCCTGTACTAACCGAAGGTTGTAGATATGTACGGACTCAGGCTCACGGACGCAGGCCGCATCGAAGCACACGCGCACTACGACTCAGCGCCCCAGAGCCAAACCCAGCGGTTTCCCAGACTCAGTAGGTAGCGCCCAAGCAACACAACACAACCGTTGCCCGAGAGGAAGACAAGACAGGCTATAAGTAATAAACTTTAACAGGTCCTTTACTAAGATCGTTTTCCAGAATACACGTTACACAGCTCCCCAATACCCATAATTCTGTATTACTACGGAATCCCCAAAGGTCCAGACTACAATATACTACAGCATATTTGAAACACATTACAGTAATTCAGTATTAACAGTAAGTGCAATTATAATTCCTAACAGTAAACAACGTTAAGCTAACGACACAGCCACAGAAAAAACAAAAACGAGACCAGATGGATAAAAACAATAAACGAACGCTCCTTATTAAAAGTAAGTGCAATTATAATTCCTAACAGTAAACGACGTATAGCTAACGACACAGCCACAGAAAAAACAAAAACGAGACCAGATGGATCTATATTACTAACCGAAGGTTGTAGATAAAAACAATAAATGAACGCTCCTACAACGCGCTTCTGAAACAGCAGAAGCAAAGGAGTCATGGCTCCAAAAAGAAAGAGCTCAACTAACGGAAATACAAAAACGAGCCCACATGGATAAAAACAATAAACGAAGGCGCCTACAACGCGCTTCTGAAACAGGAGAAGCAAAGAAGTCACGGCTCCATAAAAACAATGCACGAAGGCTCCTACAACGCGTCCTATTTACTTCATTTAAACCTTTACACTCAAATATATTTTTTACTTAGAAGTGCAGCAACTCAAGGACATTTTGTACTTAAATGACATAACAATTAAAATTAAATTTTACTTTAAATATATTGATTAATTTAAGTACAGATATATGTATTTAATTAAATCCATACTTTCCCAGGACGCTCCCACGCTCCATCATTTTTCATCCCTCCAACGATTAAACGGAACACAGAGTGATTGCCATTCGTTCATTTGCGATTCGTTAGAGAATCGGGGGTTTACTGGTAGTAAGAGTGATAAAAATGCAGGTACAACAGACAGTAACTTTGTATAATGTTATTGTATAATGTTAACATTTACTCGCCCGGGTGGAATTGAAGAGTCGCATAGTGTGGAGGAGGAACAATCTCCTCAGTCTGTCAGTGGAGCAGGACATTGACATCAGTCTGTCGCTGAAGCTGCTCCTCTGTCTAGAGATGATACTGTTTAGTGGATGCAGTGGATTCTCCATGATTGATAGGAGCCTGCTCAGCGCCCGTCGCTCTGCCACGGATGTCAAACTGTCCAGCTCCGTGCCTACAATAGAGCCTGCCTTCCTCACCAGTTTGTCCAGACGTGAGGCATCCCTTTTCTTTATGCTGCCTCCCCAGCACACCACTGTGTAGAAGAGGGTGCTCGCCACAACCATCTGATAGAACATCTGCAGCATCTTATTGCAGGTGTTGAAGGAGGCCAGCCTTCTAAGGAAGTATAGTCGGGTCTGTCCTCTCTTGCACAGAGCATCAGTATTGGCAGTCCAGTCCAATTTATCATCCAGCTGCACTCCCAGGTATGTATAGGTCTGCATCCTCTGCACACAGTCACCTCTGACAATCACGGGGTCAATGAGGGGCCTGGTCCTCCTAAAATCCACCACCAGCTCCTTGGTTTTGCTGGTGTTCAGGTGTAAGTGGTTTGAGTCGCTATACTCCTCCTCCTGCCCACTCCTGATGCAGCCCACGATAGCAGTGTCGTCAGTGAACTTTTGCAAGTGGCAGGACACCGAGTTGTATTGGAAGTACGATGTATATAGGCTGAATGGGACCGGAGAAAGTACAGTCCCCTGCGGTGCTCCCGTGCTGCTGACCACAATGTCAGACCTGCAGTTCCCGAGACGCACATACTGAGGTCTGTCTGTAAGATAGTCCACGATCCATGCCACCATTAGCCAAGATACAAGCAGAAACTGGATTAAAAGGACCCTCTGCTTTATCGCTAGCATTATTGTTAATAAGGAGTACCCCCAAAGAAACAGGCCTAACATTTCAAGAGGTGTTAATAAGAGAACCACTACAACAGTTGTCATCTTCTCCTTCCTTATGGAATCCATAAGTAACTTTCCACAATTGTAGATGAAATGTTACAGTGCTGACTAATAAGGAGCAAAGCTCTTAGGTCTTTATACATGTAGGTAAAAGCTGGAAATAACAATACTTGAACTTGAACTCAGAAATTGGACTGCAATTAAAGTCTGGAAATAAAGGAACTGTCTGTCTTCTGTCTTCATGGAGAAATAAGCCATACCAGGTACTTAACACCACACAAAAACTTGAAGGGAAACCAAACTGGGTCCACGCATCTCACTGCAGAAAGGTTCTATCTCCTGCGGAAGCAAGCCCAGGATCAGGCCATGAACAAATTGACTACTGACCCTACGGTTGTTGCAACATACTCAAGTTCCATTTAAAGGGGCCAACAAGCCAGCTACAAATTTAAGGTATTATGTGCCGGTAACCTCTGGCACCAAAAAGGGAAAATAATCTTTGTGGGTCCTAAATCATAGAAGGCATCTGTCAGCATCAGATGAAGAGTTTTTGATATTATGGATTTCTTTGGAGTATTGGACTCCAAGACCTGTAAATATTATGTAAATAAGGTTGTTGATTTTTAGTAATAGAACATTTGGTATACAGTTTAACATTAAAGGAAAATTGGTAACTAAGAGAAATGAGAGTAAACTTATGGAATGGTATACAGTGGTGTGAAAAACTATTTGCCCCCTTCCTGATTTCTTATTCTTTTGCATGTTTGTCACACAAAATGTTTCTGATCATCAAACACATTTAACCATTAGTCAAATATAACACAAGTAAACACAAAATGCAGTTTTTAAATGATGGTTTTTATTATTTAGGGAGAAAAAAAATCCAAACCTACATGGCCCTGTGTGAAAAAGTAATTGCCCCCTTGTTAAAAAATAACCTAACTGTGGTGTATCACACCTGAGTTCAGTTTCCGTAGCCACCCCCAGGCCTGATTACTGCCACACCTGTTTCAATCAGGAAATCACTTAAATAGGAGCTGCCTGACACAGAGAAGTAGACCAAAAGCTAGACATCATGCCAAGATCCAAAGAAATTCAGGAACAAATGAGAACAGAAGTAATTGAGATCTATCACTCTGGTAAAAGTTATAAAGCCATTTCTAAAGCTTTGGGACTCCAGCGGACCACAGTGAGAGCCATTATCCACAAATGGCAAAAACATGGAACAGTGGTGAACCTTCCCAGGAGTGGCTGGCCGACCAAAATTACCCCAAGAGCGCAGAGACGACTCATCCGAGAGGTCACAAAAGACCCCAGGACAACGTCTAAAGAACTGCAGGCCTCACTTGCCTCAATTGAGGTCAGTGTTCACGACTCCACCATAAGAAAGAGACTGGGCAAAAACGGCCTGCATGGCAGATTTCCAAGACGCAAACCACTGTTAAGCAAAAAGAACATTAGGGCTCGTCTCAATTTTGCTAAGAAACATCTCAATGATTGCCAAGACTTTTGGGGAAATACCTTGTGGACTGATGAGACAAAAGTTGAACTTTTTGGAAGGCAAATGTCCCGTTACATCTGGCGTAAAAGGAACACAGCATTTCAGAAAAAGAACATCATACCAACAGTAAAATATGGTGGTGGTAGGGTGATGGTCTGGGGTTGTTTTGCTGCTTCAGGACCTGGAAGGCTTGCTGTGACAGATGGAACCATGAATTCTACTGTCTACCAAAAAAATCCTGAAGGAGAATGTCCGGCCATCTGTTCGTCAACTCAAGCTGAAGTGATCTTGGGTGCTGCAACAGGACAGTGACCCAAAACACACCAGCAAATCCACCTCTGAATGGCTGAAGAAAAACAAAATGAAGACTTTGGAGTGGCCTAGTCAAAGTCCTGACCTGAATCCAATTGAGATGCTATGGCATGACCTTAAAAAGGCGGTTCATGCTAGAAAACCCTCAAATAAAGCTGAATTACAACAATTTTGCAAAGATGAGTGGGCCAAAATTCCTCCAGAGCGCTGTAAAAGACTCATTGCAAGTTATCGCAAACGCTTGATTGCAGTTATTGCTGCTAAGGGTGGCCCAACCAGTTATTAGGTTCAGGGGGCAATTACTTTTTCACACAGGGCCATGTAGGTTTGGATTTTTTTTTCTCCCTAAATAATAAAAACCACCATTTACAAACTGCATTTTGTGTTTACTTGTGTTATATTTGACTAATGGTTAAATGTGTTTGATGATCAGAAACATTTTGTGTGACAAACATGCAAAAGAATAACAAATCAGGAAGGGGGCAAATAGTTTTTCACACCACTGTATATCAAGTGTTTTGATGATAGGGAAACTTAAGAGCAAAATGTCTAATTCTATATACATACAGTATTCCATGCTCCTTCGTTCCTATTCAGGTCTGCAGATGAATGATGTCTGGTAATGCCACCTTTATATGGTATCAAACTTCAGCCAAATCAGCGAGCATCCCACCTCCATTTGAAATTCTGACTCCCTTGACGTGTTTAAGAAGTGTTTGAGGACACTCTGGTTTGGTAAATTTCTGTATAACTCAGTTTTGAAACCAAAGAATTGTAAGTCACTTATCTTTTTTTCTGAGCGCTTCAGTTATGATGATCAATTTAGCAATCTTGTCCAGTCTCGCTTTTCCCCCAAAATCTCAAGACTTATGTTTGAATAAAAGCATTTTCTAAACAAATAAATGTAAATGTAATTATCTAATTATGTTATCGCTAAAAGGAGCATTAGATCAAAAAGTAAAAAAAGAATAATTTTTTGATACGAAAGAGTAATACTATATAGAATATGAAACTAGCGATTTTGCAAGAGGGCAGATTTTAGTTGCACATACAGAGACATACAGTATATTGTTTTACCTTCTGCGTAATGGATGTGCTGTTATGGTGATGTTTTAGCATTCTTTATGTCGGAAGTGGTAATGCAGTCAACTGGTGTCATGTCCTCGGTTTCGCCCAAATTGGACAAACTTTGAATTCAGTAAAGAGCGTATTTCGTCCGGGTAATGCAAGTAGATATTGCGCTCCATTTAACTTCCACGCAGAAGGTGGCAGCAGTACGCCTCGGGATGTTGAGGGCGGGGCGTATCTGACCTGTCAACAATTCCCTTGAAGCGGAGATAATGTGCGCATGCGCTGTTTTTTATATAATGGCGGCACCCTGCTTGTAGACGACTCTTGGCCAGCACGTTTCCGGTAAATTTAATTCAGTTTTAAGTGCAGAAAAGCGGTTGTTTGACTAATATTGTGGAGTGAAGTTTTACTTTGGTATTTTTGTTTATTCACGTTGGACTCCCAATAGCAGACATGTTGCGCTGTTTAGTCTGCGTACATAACATAGAATGGGGGAAGGGGGTTTGTTTTGCTTTTATAGCTGGCTCTTTGTGCTGCTAAATGCACTTATTCTTACGGTTTAGGAGGAAAACAGTTTTTTAACGTGCCGTCTTTCAAGTAAAACATCATTTTAAAAAGTCAACATAAGTAGAATTGATCGTGCTTGCTCAGTGGCTTGTGGTCCAGTACCTGCCATTGTATCTGGTTATTTCTGTCCCAACCTTCAAAGAAACGCAAAAGTCAATGCAACAGGCAAGTTCGTTCCAGTCAGTCTTAAACCAGGTAAAGAAATCCGACTTTTAAATGTCGCGCTGTTGTGTTTTGAAGTACGCAGCGTTGTGAACAGATTCCGGCTCCTGGCACAGCTGGACTCCTTGTTTATTTTGACAGCTGGTCTTAGTCAAATATGTTGACGTGTGTGTGTAGCTTTCGTCTGTCTCCCTTTCAGTAAATGCTTGCATGATATATCCGTAAACTTCGTGGAAGATAAGTAAACATGTTAAAGCTAGTTGACTGTTGAGTTTTCGGAAAAACGGACGAGAATTAAAAAAAAAAAACAAAAAAACAAAACAAAACAGATGTCGTAGTTATCAGTCGCCCATTTAAACCACCGCCGAACTAACATTCATTCATAACTAACACAACATTCATTAACTTAATGGTAACAAATGCAGAATCTTGCATTCAAGTGCAATGAAACACCTTTGTTCAATTTTTGTCATTTTGTGTATAAAGTTGTTTAAAGGCATATTTTTTAATCTGTTCCAGAATTTGTGTACTTGATTTATTGAAGGTTCTTTTCTAGCTACTTCTAGCAGTTTGGTAGTACTTTTTACCGAAAATAGTTATATGATGCATATGAAAACTATACGCTTCTGGATTTTTTTTTTATTATCTCCAGTATTTCTAATTGAAAGGATGTATGGAACTGTGAATTTCTGGAGTGATTTGTATGTGTTTTTAAAGCAGCTATCTTCTGTAATTTGCTGAAGTTCATAGACATCCATTACATGCAGAACTTATGATTTCCAACTTTTTCAACATTGCCCAGTGTCACACATTTACTAAATTATCTACATCAGCTCTAGTAACTTTAGCTGCATGAAACAAGAAACCATCTAACCCAGCGCCATTCTGTCTGAGTGCGAGTCTTTGCTGAAACTTTGTATTCTCACATAATGCTGACCTACTTTTGCTGAAATACTATTGCAAGCATTTCTTTGCAGCAAACACTCCTGAGAAGCATTGCTTTTTAAATGTAGCAATACTTGACATGACTTTAAGGACTGCGATAATTAAAAAAAATATATATATATTCTTCCACAGTGCACACCCTGGGACCCTTCTCACAAAGGGGCTTTATGACTGTATGATACACACAAACAAGTAAACGCAGTACAGTAATAAAAATGTTGCAAATCTGTCAAGTGTTCATGACATGTTTATCAAGAAGATAAAATGAACATGCTTAAGTTTACAACTAAATTTGACCGATTATGCTGTTAAGCTAGCAAGCCTACTGTATTATTTGCTAAGCAGCAATTTCAGGTTCTGTTTGTATCTGTATTTTTCATTGAAAATGTAAGCTGCTCTACCTAATGCCAGCTTGCTCAGCATTGAAACTCGGACAAGCAGGGTTCATTTTAATCAAAGGGCTGAATTCATTTTTTGTCTTATTGCACAGGATCACTTCCAATTCCTTTTTCTCGGCTTATGCATTAAAGAAAGTGGAGGAGTACACTAATACTCCAATATTCTCACTGTCTGGTGGAGTTTTCATTGATGTCCTTTGTTTACAGGGATTCTGCAGCAAGAAAAAGACCAGAATACTTTGCATGCTACATATTACAGCTAAATTACCATAAAGTGTAGAAAAGCAGATGGCAAAAAAAAAAAATCTTTTTTTGTGATCAGCCAATTTACAGATCACAGATCAAGTCTTTTGTGGTGAATATCAGGATGATTTACTTCAGTGGATGATTGATTGGAGCATCACTGCAAATAGTGTAAATCATAAATCGTGTGTAATATGTACACATTTTATGATCTGTAATTAGTGTGGTAATATATCAAGAGCTTAGGTTTTCCTTATGTAATTAAACAGTCAAATGGAGAGAGAAAGCGAGGGTCCAATGTTTACTGACTGCCAAGTGTTGAATTTAATCAATACAATGAAAACTCAACAACAAATGAGCAGACTTAAAACAGAAATAGCTGAGAAAAACATGTTATTTTCTTTGATGCGTTAAATTTCAAAGAAAAAAAACTTTTTCCTTTTCTAACGTTTTATATTATTTTTGTGACCGAATGTACCAAATTTTGTATTTTATATAGAAAACATGTATATACATCTGTATATAATACTGGTCTCCAATGTTTATGGTATTTTCTGAACACATCAAGAAAAATCAGATGTTATATTTTAGATTCAGATAATCACAGTGTCGGTTTAAGTCGACATCTCCCAGTCCTACTGTACAAGCACTCACAGCAGTCCGTTACCCAGCACATGTCCCAACCCTACTGTAATCCTTACAATTATAAACCTATATAATCACATCTAAATAAAGCTTTTAAAAGAAAAAAATATGAATCCTGGTTGGTTAATATAAATTTGGTGTGATCAGAGCAAGCATTTAATAGTTTACCTTTATAAGATCGTACATTGAATTAGTTACCTTGCTGCAAAAGAGAAAAAGTCCAAATTGTGGGCTATTCAAAAGGAGAAAGAAACAAACACTGTTTTGATGAAAACTAGAGCCTGATCAATCAGAGAATGTTGAAAACCTTCAAAGTCATGAAAAATTAATAAGCCAAAATCCAGTACTGAAAAGTCTTTAAAAGTCTAAAAAAAAAATAAAAGGTACTTAAAAGCAATGTAAAATATTCAAGTGAATTCAAATAATCACATATCATGAGATATCACATCCAATATTTTGCCAACAAAAGACCCATTAACTCTCATTGACTATCTTTTGTTGCGTCCTGTGTATGAGCGCATGTGGAAATATGTATAGATGTTGTATAGATATGTTGTAACTGTTAGACCGCACATTGAATTATCCGTGTTGAGTTAGAGTTAAGTGATAAATAGCAAAATAAATTACACTTGTGTTTGTTAGATGTGTCACTGTGACTTATCAAGCAATAAAAAAGACCGCAAAGTATTTGTTTAACTTGAAATGTTTGAAAAATTCTGACTACAAAGATGAGCTTCAACAAGACAAATCAAATAAGCAATATGCCTGGGTGACATTACTGTGTGAAGAAGTTTGACATTGAAAATATGGGTGAATCCTTTTTAAATAGTTACATGAAAGGAAGTAAACATTGTGAACTGAAGATGAGCAAGGAAGCCAGTAGATCTGTTAAGGAGTTTTTGGACCTTTTGTGGGGCTGTCGTCACAGCTGACCTCTGCACCAGTGACCTGTTGAAGTGCCAGTGGATTAGCTGTCAGTAGTGTTAGTGAAAGCTCTAGTCAGGCTTGTGATACTTCTACTATATCACCATCTTTGTCTTTTTGTGTGACTAGAAGTGAATGTCTGTCTGAAATCGTCTGGGTGTTAAATGTGTTGGACAGACATTATTTATACAAGACATAATGAAGATATGGGTAACTTTTTTTCAGGAAATGTTTCCTGACTGTGAGATCATAGAGAGTGGTATAGTGTGCCTAGATACGCATCCCAAGGAATACGTCATACTTTTCAACCATGACAATTTACTACTTAATATGTACCAAATTTATTTTTGTATGATCTTTGATTGGCCCTTAGGTATCTGGTCATTCCAACACAGTAAAGTTTTGACATTTCTATGCATGCTGTAAAGTGTTTGTAAAACAATGCTTGGAACACATTATGCCTTTCATAATTTATTTGTATCTTTTACTTGCACACATCAAAATATTGACATGAACCAGCTCTTTACACAACCACATGAATAATGGCACATTTGTTGTCCAGAAAACATCGGTTTTTGAAATGTAGCAGCCCTGCCCAGAATTGCATAAATAGGTATTTTACGTAACTTCACTATTAGTGAACTTCAGTGTCAGTTTTTGTAAGCGGGAAGCAATTTAAAATAGGCAGTGTGCTTGAGTTCATATGTATTGCTATTAGGTTTGTGTAATTTTGCTTTGGGCACTCAGAACTGGAGTACACAGTAGTCCTGGATTCTTGTGCTGGGTAATAATGGAAAAGTTATAAAGTCCTGGAAATTGAAATGTACTGAAGTGTATGAACCCTGAGTTTCAGTTGGGGCGCCACCACTCAAAGGGGTTACCTGACTTTCTATCTATAAAAGGTTTTTGCAGATAGTGCTGTACTTCTTCCATAATGTTCATTTCGGTATGATATGCTGCAATATCAGGGCTGTGGAGTCAGCAGATAAATCCTTCGACTCTGACTCCTTAGTTTCCGGTACTTCTGTCTCCGATTCCAACCCCCTAACTCCGACTCCTCTGTATTTAATATGCTAATGTATTTTCCATGTTGATTGAAGGAAGGCAACATACATGTCATTTAACCACAGAACTACTGGCTAGGAAGCTGACTCTCTACCGTATTGGCCAGTTTAAACAAAAGACAAGAACCCCTGAACACATATCAGGCCATAGCACACACCTACACCTATGCCATTACACTTGTTTGCACTCAAATGAACCTGTTAAACACATTATATCTGAAATAAAGTGAAAACACTTTTTGTTATGTACCATAATCCAGATTACAATATGTGAATTTCAGGTTGTACCGTATAATAGCTCAGCTGAACTTCACACTAGTACAATACAATACAATTTATTTTTGTGTAGCCCAAAATCACACAAGAAGTGCCTCAATGGGCTTTAACAGGCCCTGCCTCTTGACAGCCCCCCAGCCTTGACTCTCAAAGAAGACAAGGAAAACTCCCAAAAAACCCTTGTAGGAGAAAAAAATGGGAGAAACCTTGGGAAAGGCAGTTTAAAAAGAGACCCCTTTCCAGGTAGTTTGGGCATGCAGTGGGTGTCAAAAAGAAGGGGGTCAATACAATACACACAACAGAACAAATCCTCAGTACAGTATAAAAAATAAAGAAATTACAAGTATGGAGCAGAATTTAACAGTAGATGATATCACATAATATGATTTGGATTTGTTTAGAGTCCTGGAGACCTCAGCCATCAAGTTGCCTCCCCCCTACTACTGGCCATTCCACAGCTGAGATAGCGCTGGGCCAGCCAATCTGATGAAAGGACCCCTCTAGCCCACAATTCCTGCAATCCTCCATCGGGGATGACTTTACCTTAGGCAGGCAAAACAACTTGGCAGGTGGGCCATGGCACCAAGTGCCACATTTGAGTACTGAGAAGAGAACCAGAATAGGTGAGGGTTAGTAACAAATTATAACTATCATGTTACTTATGTTTTAGTGCTAATGACTAACAACAGAGATGCAGACTGTACAGTTAATCAGCAGCTCTAGTCAGGATATGCTAAACTGAAGTAGTGAGTCTTCAGCTGGGATTTCAAAGATGAGACCAAAGGGGCATCTCTTATAGTAGCAGGCAGACCATTCCACAGTTTAGGGGCCTTAACTAAAAGCTCGACCTACCACCTTATTTTATTAATTCTTGGAATCATAAGCAGACCGGCATCTTAAGATCTTAATGTGTGCTCTTGTTTGTAGGTCATGAAAAGTTTAGAGAAGCAAGCCGGACCTTGGCCATTTAATGCTTTATAATGTTAAAAGGAGGATTTTGAAATCTGCCCTAAACTTAACCGGGAGCCAGTGTAAGGATTTAAGAACTGGAGTTATGTGTTCATATTTTCTTGTTCTTGTAATAATTCCTGCAGCAGCATTTTGGATTAACTAGAAGCTGTATAAAAAACAGTTTGAACATCCAGTGAACACAGCATTGCAGTAGTCAATCCTACTAGAAATAAATGCATGAATTAATTTCTCAGAATCCTGCTTATTTAGAAAACGCCTTAATTTCCCAACATTTTTAAGACTGAAGAAACATGATTTGGACAACTTTGTAATATGCTCTTTAAATGACATGCTAGAGTCAAAGATAACTCCTAGGGGCTGATTCAGTAAAATTAATGGTGATTCCAGCTGAGTTAAATGATGACAAAATATTGTTGTAATCAGCGTCATTCCCTCCAACAATTAACATCTCTGTTTTATCGGTGTTTAAAGATAGGTAGTTCTCATCCATCCACTCCTTTAATTCACTATCACAGCTAATTAAAGACAAAAATGGAGAAACTTCATTTGATCTAAATGAAAGGTATAACTGGGTGTCATCTGCATACGAGTGAAAAGTAACATTATATATATTGAACTTCTGTGTATACATATTGGAATCGATTTGATAAATAAGAACTAAACCAAACAAGCACAGTGCCTGTAAGCCCAACATCATTTTCTAGCCTGTGCAGTAAAATAGAATGGTCAATGGTGTCAAAAGCTGCACTTAAGTCCAACAACATAATTACAGTGGAGTTTCCTTCATCACAGGATATCAGAATGTTGTTTACAACCCACATTAGTGCCGTTTCTGTACTATGACCAGTGCGGAAACCAGACTGGAATTTCTCAAATAAATTGTAATGCGTAAGGTGTGACTGAAGCTGATTGGCGACTACTTTTTCTAGTATGTTATAGACAAAGAGTAAATTTGAAATAGGTCTATAATTATTAAGTATGTGTGGGTCTAGGTCTGACTTTTTAAGTAATGGATTAATGACTGACACTTTTAGTGCATTAGGTACTGTGCCATGCAATAATAAACTACTAATCCGTATTACTAAATGAGAATGGTAAACCGGATGGACGCAGGGACATGGGCCGTGGACGCAAAAGACGTAGTGCGCAGGCGCCACACAAAGCCCCCCCCATAGTGAAACGGGAGAGACTACGCACGTGCGCCACACAAAGCCACCCACCCGCACCAGAGGAAAACGGGAGAAACTACGAACCGTCAGAGTAGGAAACAAAATAAAACGTCATAAAGAGGATAAAGAACAGGGACAAACACATGAAGAGCAGGTTACAGAACAAAGCCCCATAAAGGGATTAAAGAAACAAAGCACCCCCCCCCCCCCAGTGAAATGGGAGAGACTACGCGCATGCGCAGACACCACACAAAGCCCCCCCCCCCCCCCCCCCCCCCCCCGCACCAGAGCAAAACGGGAGAGACTACGAACCGTCACAGTAGGAAACAAAGTAAAACGTCATAAAGAGGTTAAAGAACAGGGACAAACACATAGAGAGCAGGTTACAAAACAAAGCCCTCAGAAATAAAACACAGAGTAGGAAACGAAGTAAAACTTCATAAAGGGATTAAACAACAGGGACGAACACATGAAGAGCAGGTTACAGATGATGAAAACTGGAATGCAACAGCTACAAACAAACCTGGGCACTAAACGCATGCAGACCGAGATACAGAATATAAAAGCAGAAACAACGACAGTTAAACGTCCACAACACACAGCGGAGGCGGACCCTGAAGGTTCAGGCGCCTACATCGGCCGTCAGAACGCGCAGTGAAGTACAAAAGGCAAAGGCGCCTGCACAGCATGGTAAGAACTGACATAATACGGAAGGCGCAGGCGTCGCTGCCATATTGTGAGTGCCACTAATGCGTAGATCTAATGAACGTGGACTCCTACAACGCGCGTCTCAAACTGCATAAGCAAAGCAGGCACGGGTTCAACACGACACAGCTCGAGTGACCGAGATACAAACACGCGACTGCCTGGATATAATTAATGAACGCAAGTGCCTACAACGTGCGTCTGAAATGACGCAAACCAGGCAGAGACTCCTCCAAAAAGAAAGAGCTCGACTAGACGATATGCGAACTGAAACTGGAAACACTACAGAGTCTGCAGTGCTCCACAATGCACCGCATAATAGTTCGGAAAGAGCTTCGTATTAACAGTGGACAGACCCACAGTGACACGGGCGAATGCTCCGTATTAAACATACGTCATCCTCACACGTCCAAACTATACGGCATAGGTGCACCACATTACAGTGATGCATTATTAACAGTACGATAAACATCACAATATCGCAAACAAATAAAAATTATTACTCGAAAAAGGGAAAATAAAATCGCCACAGACCAGGTGTCATTATAACAAAAACAGAATAAAGCGAGGTCTCAAATGAAAGACAGAGTGGAAAGCAAAGTAAAACGTCATAAATGGTACGGACGGGACTCCGTATTACCAGTGGAGAGCCCCAGAGTGACACAGGCGAGCGCTCCGTATTAAACGTGCGTCATCCTCACACCTGGCTGCCCAGCGGACACGGGTTCAAAACGCCGGGGGTAGGCGAGCGAAGCGAGCAGGGGGCGAAGCCCCCTTGTAATGTTTAGAATAGGTGCTGCAAGAATATCCATTGCACTTTTTACTAGTTTTGTTAGCCCTGGATCTAGGGAACAAGTAGTGAGTTTCATTTTAGAAATTAAAGTTAAGACTTCCTGCTCAGTTACAGGATTAAAATTACTAAAGTGCTGAATGCAATGTGAGACAGGGTCTGCTAAGCTAGTATTTGGTTTGTACTGTGATGCTGAGATCTGGGATCTTATATTTTTAATTTTGTCATTGAAGAAGTTCATAAAAGTATGTACTGCTAATATCTGTTGGTATTTTGCACTGTAGATCTGAATTCCCATTTGTTAATTTAGCCACTGTTCTAAACAGTACCCCAGGATTTTTATTATTGCTATCTATTATTGTAGAATAGTATTCTGAGCAAGCTTTAAAGAGAGCTTTTTTATATTTTTAACACTCTCTGTCCATGCAATTTGAAAGACATGTAGCTTTGTTGTTCTCCATCTGTGCGCCAGTTTTCGACACTCTAATTTAAGAGCTCAAGTGTTTTCATTAAACCAGGGAGAGTTTCTATGTGCATTTGATCACTTTTGTTTTAAGGGGAGCCACTGCGTCCAGAGCATCTCTCATGGTCACATTATAATGTGATGTTAGCTGATCTAAATTGTTTTCCACGTTTACATTTGATGTTAACTGATCTAAATGGTTTTCCACAATTACCCTCGACTTGCTCAAAGTATCTATTAATTTTAAAGCAGTACTATTATCTAGATGTCGCACTGTTTTTGTTTTAATCTGTGAGTGCGTTGGCAAGGGCAGGACTAAATCAAATGTAATTAAGTAGTGATCAGAAATAACTTAATTTAATGGAGTAATATTTAAATTTTGAATTTCAACTTTGTAAGTTATAATTAAAAATAATGTGTGGTTATGATTATGAGTTGGACCAAAATCATACTGAATTTAGCAAATAAGTAAAACTTTTGCTAAAACTGTCAGTTTCCACATCAACATGTACATTAAAATCCCTTATCAATGGTACATGATCATAATTTATAGCCAAATCAGATAAAAGGTTGCTAAATTCAGTCATGAACAATGAATATGGCCCTGGTGGTCTGTAGACTAGCACTATAATTGTGTTGGGATCTGTTTTAATATTTAAAATGAATGCCTCAAAGGATGTAAAGTTGCCTAAATTTTTAGAAGTGATTTGCATTTTGTTAAAATGAATTATTCCAAGGCCTTCTTCTCGACCACAATCTCTAGACTTATGAAGGAGCGAGTATCCATCTGGTGACGCCTCAGCTAGGGGAACAGTGTCACATTTACTAAGCCAGGTTTCAGTGAGAAGACACAGATCAGATTTTGTACTTAATATAATATTTACCAAAACAGCTTTACTGCCAAGAGAGCGAATGTTCAATAAGCAGCATTTAAAACTGCATGCTTCTTTCTGAACTGATGATATATTTTTTTTTTAATTTGAAGTAAATTTCTATTACAGGTGCCCCTGGTGAAGGGTCTGGTTTTATCTCTTGTTCTAATTATACACCTTATTTTTTGGTTATCAAGTAATTTAAGGTTTGCATCAAGACTAAATTTACTGGATGCCCCACAACAGGGATTATGGGAAACAGCTTCAGGATAGTAACAGGTGGGATAAACAACAGCCTGTGATTTAAGATCATATGACTGTGGCCTGGAAGGTGCTCTGATCAGTCAGCCAGGCGGTTTTGCTTCCATATTTTGGGATAATACATAAAATCCCCTCCAGTTAGGATGAAAAATCCAGGCCTTTCCCAAAAATCATCCCAATTGTTCACAAACGCTATGCTTTTATTTGCACACCAGGTTTCTAGACAGCAGTGAAGGGAACGCAATCTGCTATAAATCACATCCCCTCTATATAATCTTGGTAAGGGGTCAGATACAACTAAATTCCAACATTTTATTTTAGCTTTGGTGCATAGAGAGATGAAGTTCCTCTTTAATACCTCAGATTGCTGTAAATAAATATCATTTGTGCCGACATGCAGCAATAAGGTAGATACTTCATCGTCGGCGACACGGTCCAATGCGGCCTCTATGTCAGAAATCTTTAGTAGTAACACAACTATGCACTGGGCTTTATTCCTACATCATTGAAGTACTTAATTATGATTCTTGTTTGTGAAATGGGACATTTGAACTTGCTGTATTTTTTTTCATTACAATTTAAAATTATTATGAGTCGGAGTTGGTACATTTTTGCCTACTCCGACCGCGACACCAGGTACCCAAAATTGTCTCTGACTCCGACTCCACAGCCCTATGCAATACTTTTGTGTTTTTTATTTGTTTTACTCATTACTTTCACAATCAACTTTTTTTTATCATTTTTAATTGTTAGTATGTATTGTAATTTATAAAACAAACACATTTTTCCACTGTACCACTCTGGTTTTGGGTTAATTGGTGTGCTAACAACAGACTTTAATCTCTTCTCCAGCCCTCTAAAAGTATTTTTTTTGCACCTCATCCCTTTCACTCTTGAATATAAAGACCCCTGATTTGCTATTCCTTTACAGTGCATCCGGAAAGTATTCACAGCGCATCACTTTTTCCACATTTTGTTATGTTACAGCCTTATTCCAAAATGGATTAAATTCATTTTTTTCCTCAGAATTCTACACACAACACCCCATAATGACAACGTGAAAAAAGTTTGAGATATTTGCAAATTTATTAAAAATAAAAAAAATGAGAAAGCACATGTACATAAGTATTCACAGCCTTTGCCATGAAGCTCGAAATTGAGCTCAGGTGCAACCTTTTTCCCCTGATCATCCTGAGATGTTTCTGCAGCTTAATTGGAGTCCACCTGTGGTAAATTCAGTTGATTGGACATGATTTGGAAAGGCACACACCTGTCTATATAAGGTCCCACAGTTGACAGTTCATGTCAGAGCACAAACCAAGCATGAAGTCAAAGGAATTGTCTGTTGACCTCCGAGACAGGATTGTCTCGAGGCACAAATCTGGGGAAGGTTACAGAAAAATTTCTGCTCCTTTTGAAGGTCCCAATGAGCACAGTGGCCTCCATCATCTGTAAGTGGAAGAAGTTTGAAACCACCAGGACTCTTCCTAGAGCTGGCCGGCCATCTAAACTGAGCGATTGGGGGAGAAGGGCCTTAGTCAGGGAGGTGACCAAGAACCCGATGGTCACTCTGTCAGAGCTCCAGAGGTCCTCTGTGGAGAGAGGAGAACCTTCCAGAAGAATAACCATCTCTGTAGCAATCCACCAATCAGGCCTGTATGGTGGAGTGGCCAGGCAGAAGCCACTCCTTAGTAAAAGGCACATGGCAGCCCGCCTGAAGTTTGGCAAAAGGCACCTGAAGGACTCTCAGACCATGAGAAAGAAAATTCTCTGGTCTGATGAGACAAAGATTGAACTCTTTGGTGTGAATGCCAGGCGTCACGTTTGGAGGAAATCTGGCACCATCCCTACAGTGAAGCATGGTGGTGGCGGCATCATGCTGTGGGGATGTTTTTCAGCGGCAGGAACTGGGAGACTAGTCAGGATAAAGGGAAAGATGACTGCAGCAATGTACAGAGACATCCTGGATGAAAACCTGCTCCAGAGCGCTCTTGACCTCAGACTGGGGCGACGGTTCATCTTTCAGCAGGACAATGACCCTAAGCACACAGCGAAGATATCAAAGGAGTGGCTTCAGGACAACTCTGTGAATGTCCTTGAGTGGCCCAGCCAGAGCCCAGACATGAATCCGATTGAACATCTCTGGAGAGATATTAAAATGGCTGTGCACCGACGCTTCCCATCCAACCTGATGGAGCTTGAGAGGTGCTGCAAAGAGGAATGGGCGAAACTGGCCAAGGATAGGTGTGCCAAGCTTGTGGCATCATATTCAAAAAGACATGAGGCTGTAATTGCTGCCAAAGGTGCATCGACAAAGTATTGAGCAAAGGCTGCGAATACTTATGTACATGTGATTTCTCAGTTTTTTTATTTTTAATAAATTTGCAAAAACCTCAAACTTTTTTCACTTTGTCATTATGGGGTGTTGTGTGCAGAATTCTGAGGAAAGAAATGAATTTAATCCATTTTGGAATAAGGCTGTAACATAGTGCTGGGCGGTATACCGGTTCATACCGAAAACCGTTTTTTATTTTTTTTATGATATGGATTTTTCTTATACCGCAACACCGGTTTAAATTGCCTAAACGACGTTCGGAATGTGGCGCAGCGGGAAACTGTTTAAGTGGGGACATTTTTCACTGCTACACCGCTAAACACAGAATTGTTGCACTAGGGCTCTTTTTCACTGCTACACCACCAAATAGTGGGCGGTAGCATAGGTATGCCGCGCGGTGAAAATGGACAGAGAGCAGTCCGAAACTGAACTAAAAGTAAAGTTGAACATGTGATGAACAGAAGAACTTTTGCCGAAAAAAAGGAGTCACGTCCGTCGCCTGGAGATACTTTAGGTTTAAAAGGTTAGATGTGTAAATACTGTTTCTATACTACTGAATAATATTGCAAGCCAAGTTGTACTTGTTTTTGTACTTGCTAGTGTATGTTTTGCTTGTATTCATTCTGCGATGTGCTATCGACTCGTTCAGAGATGGGCGCAACTCTGAATGGATGGCATAATTAAACATGTATAACGAAGATATTTTTAAAGTTCTGAACACTCCGTTGGCTAAGTTAATAACTAGTTTTAATTTCACAAAGATGTTTATCGTGTGGTGATTGGTAATTATCGTGTGGTTTTGGTAGAGAGCAGGAATATCATGAAGTGAATAGATTCTGTGCGGTGATTGCTGCAGGCGCCTGCTCTTAGTGCGGAGAAAGTCAGTTTAAGAAGCGTAGTGATTAACGACTGGGTCGGGGAACACTTAACACAAAGTATTTGATGTGCTGCATTAACTTGTGACGGGGTTTGAGAAAACCTAGTCAATTAAACATTGATTTTAGGATTAAGTTTAGTTTACAACATTCTACTTTAATTATAAAATAAACTGAGAATAAAGTGGAAATGTTGACTTTAATCTTGACATAGTCAACATGTCGAATTTATTCTCGACATATAGTTTGTTTTTTTTCTTCCGTGTCCATATTTTTTTTTCTTCACAGTGGCCCTAATGCGCATCCATAGGGCTATACCACAAACAGCATTATAAATGCAAGTTGCAGTTTTTATTATTTATGTATATAGCTTAGCTTGAAGCAAGGTCCATATTAATGCAGTTTGCCTAAATGATGGTAGAGTTGGTAAGATGTCATCACCAAGTTGCACTTGTTTTATTTTATTTTAATTTGGTGAATACTGTGTAATGCACCTGGGCTTGAAGCCTTGAAGTAATGGTGCAACTATCAGTAATACTATTATGTATTTTATTGTTATTATTTATTAGTTTAAATATTATGCAGTTTAATGATGGTAAAATTGTTTAAAAAGTCACTTTAACGTGTCAGTGGACAGAGATTGTTAACATTAACAGAAAGTGTAGTTGGTTTACAAAAAATATGTACTATTTATTCCTTTTCTAAGACGTGTTCAGTGCAATCCAACTTTTGACAAACACCTCTGGATATTTTACAAAGTCTAAATGCCTCTTTGGATGGTTGAAAATATGTTGTCAAAATCATAGTTTAAGCTTTTGCAAAATTTGTTCAATTAAAGGTTCTATATTTTGACTGCATCCGTCATGCAATGTGATTCCTTCTGTTTAGTGCTACCCTCTTGAAAACTATCACTTTATGGGGCCATGCAAACCTGGATTAATACTTGTGTGCACATTAAAATGTCTTTTTGTACGATGTACAATTCTCATAACAGTCTAATAGGTTATTCTTAGCCAGTCTACTGCAGTAATTGCAGGGGAAAAAAATACTGTCTAATACCGTGAAACCGGCAGAATTTAGAAAAATACCATGATATAGAATTTTGGTCATACCGCCCACCTCGACTGTAACATAACAAAATGTAGAAAAAGTGATGCACTGTGAATACTTTCCGGATGCACTGTATATTAAAAACATCAGTTATTCAGTGTAGCAAACGTTTGTAGCTGCATTCTTTTTCATTAAACATAATGGGAAATAACTGCCATGTTTCTTCCTTTTGTGGTTTTAAAAATTGTCATTTTTATAGAACATTTTCAGTCTCAAGAAATCATACTTAGCTACCTTGACCAACCTGTGCCTTTTGGAGGCTGCTGAAACACAGTTCCTAAAACAAAAGTACAGTGGAACCTCGGTTTGCGAGCATAATTCGTTCCGGAAACGTGCTCGTAGTCCAAAGCACTCGTATATCAAAGTGAATTTCCCCATAAGGAATAATGGAAACTCAGATGATATGTTCCACAACCCAAAACTATTCATATAAAAATGATTAATACAAAATATAAAGTAAAAATACATAAAACAAATTAACCTGCATTTTAAGAATCATGGCTGGTGTGAGTGAGTTTCTAAACTCTTGTGGGATTGCACCCAACGGGACGACATGCGGAAGAGCGTCCCAAAGCAATCGCAGTCTCCCAGCGCTGTAGCAGTTCGCCGTAATAGTGAATCCGAAAAGATCGCGGACATGCTATAAGCGCCTGCCGTCGATGGGTGATACAAGGAACATTTTAAATGTGTAGCGCCCTGCCATGACTGCTGTGTATGTGTTTAAATAACAGCGCTGTTGCTGTTTCAAGCTGAATAAAGCTGGTGTTGCTAAAGTACTGAGATTCAGCTTTGTGTTTTAGGGTGCAAGACGGGGACTCGCATGTCACAGCAGACACATGCGCGCGTGCGCGAGCAAACACACACACACACACTCCCAATGCTTATGCTGTAGTAAACAGTATACGCTCGTACGGATGTTGACTATGAGTGAGGCACGCCGACTCAGACGGAGAATAGGAGACGATTGCCCACAATCCTGCAGCGAGAGAGAGAGAAGAACCATCAGCTCAGCTGTGATCACATGACGCTCAGCAGACAAAACGTATACATACTACTTGTATTGCAAGACCTCGCTCGTTTATCAAGTCAAAATTTATTAAAAATTTTTGCTCGTCTTGCAAAACACTCGTAAACCAAGTTACTCGCAAACCAAGGTTCCACTGTATACTGAAAAATGGTTATTAAAGTTAAGTGTGTTATAGAGGGGATTCCTGTTTAGTTTAATCCTGCGTGTTATTCTTTGAACACTGGACCCTCAGCATTTGTAAACGTAACTAATCTGGCTTCTCCGCACACTTCATCTACCTAAACTTAAAATTTTGCTGCACATTATTTTTTACTTAGTAGTAGAATTTTTAAGTTGTTGTTTATGAAAGTGAAAGACTATTGTAAGTAGCAAAGGCAGTTCCATGATGTGCCATATCGTTGTAAAATTGATAAACGAAAATTTCTACTGGTTGACAAATTTCTGCCAGTGTACCATGCAGCACTAGTAACGGGCACATTCTCAACAAGTATCAACTCTGAAATTCAAGGTTTTTTATTAAGGTTGGCTGGCACAGAAATAATAGACTCTCTCTCAAGGAAGAAAGGCTATATTGTCATTGTAGGCAGGGAGAAGTGAAGGCAGAAATGCACTTTGATGAGACTCTTCCCTTAAACCAAGAAATCAGGAGAAGTAGTTTACCAAATTCATAAATTCAATTGAAGAATACTCACATTTTAGTAATGCAGAGAAGCTGTAAATAATCAGCCTATAATGGTTATAGCAGTTTGATGTAGGAATGATCCAATTGATTGGAATCTGCTGATTTTCACTTAAAAAGATTTGATCGGTAAAAAGGCCGATCACCAAAACCAATATTTTCAGCCCCTGCTTTTCTAAGGTTTACACTAATTTAGTTGCAATGCTCCTTTATATGAGGTAATATGGTAGTTTAGTCAGTGCACATCCTTTTTTTTTCTTTTGCAGCAAACCTGGAGCAGTGTAGACAAACAGCAGTGAATGGTGGTTTATTTTATCAATGAATGAAAGGTGATTTGATAAGTTAGCATTTATATTAAAAGAAATTGGAGTAATAAACTGAAAAAAAGTAATCCGAGAAGTTGCTCTGTGCAGACAGCCAAACAAAGCTACTTGAAGGACTTCAGACCTTTATTTTGTCCTTTAAATTAAAACGGACACTGCTTGAGTTTGGAAAGTAAGCTTATGCTTTTATTTGGAAAAAGAAAAGATAAAGATGAATTTGAAACTGCTGTTTAGTAAACAACAGGTTGTTTTTTTAATTTAACGATTTGTACTGTGTTTATTATTTTTTACTGTGTGTCAAACAGCATACATTTTGATAAGAAACAAGTACTACATAATTAAAATGATAATACATACTTTATAATTACACCTCAAGAATGATGAATTTCTAGCTGATACCCTGAAGAATAAAAACAACAGTATAAATATAGTATATGTATATTTTAACAGCAAAACGCTGTTGTGCAATTAGTGGTTTAAAACGATTAAATCCTGTAATTGCATGTTTATTTACATTAAACAATGTTATATAGTGCTAAGAAGGACAGGTGATAGTTTATTTTTCGAAAAGGATGGACGAAAAGGATGGACGTGACTGTGGTGAATACATATTTTAAGAAGAGGGAAAACATAGGGTGACGTACAAGAGTGGAGGAAGATGCACACAGGTAGATTATATCCTATGTAGAAGAGTCAATCTGCAGGAGATTATAGACTGCAAAGTGGTGGCAGTGGAAAGCGTTGTTCTGCAGCATAGGATGGTGGTCTATTGGAGATCAAGAAGAGGAGGAGAGTGAGGGCAGAGCCAAGGATCAAATGGTGGAAGTTGAAAAAGGAAGAGTGCAAGGTTGGTCTCAGGGAGGACGTGAGATAGGCACTGGGTGGCAGTGAACAATCACCAGACAGCTGGGTAACTACAACAGATGTAGTAAGGGTGACAGCAAGAAAGATGCTTGGTGTGACATCTGGACAGAGGAAGGAGGAAAAGGAAACCTGATGGTGGAATGGGGAAGTAGACAAGAGTACAAGGAAATAAGGTGTAAGGTGAAGAGAGAGGTGGCGAAGGCTAAAGAAAAGGCGTATAATGAGTTGTATGAGAGACAGGGCACTAAGGAGGGGGAATAGGACCGGTGGGCTGGACAGAGGTACCGAGCTGGGAAAGATGTGCAGCAGGTTAGGGTAATAAAGAATAAAGATGGAAATGTACTCACAAGTGAGGAGAGTGTGTTGAGCAGATGGAAAGAGTCCTTTGAGAGGCTGACGATTGAAGAGAATGAGGGAGAAAGAGAAGGTTGGATGATGTGGTGATAGTGAATCAGGAACTGCAATGGACTAGCAAGGAGAAAGTAAGTACGAATGTATTCAAGATGGAGGTGGGATTACATCAGGGATCGGCTCAGAGTCCTTTCTTATTTACAATGGTGATGGACAGGCTGACAGACGAGATTAAACAGGTGTCCCCGTGGAATATGATGTTTGCTGATGCCATTGTGATCTGTAGCGAGAGTATAGAGCAAGTTGAGGAGACACTGGAGATATGCTGTAGGGAGGAGAGGAGAGGAATGAAGATCAGTTGGAACAAGACAAAATACATGTGTGTAAATGAGAGTGAGGTCAGTGGAATGGTGAAGATGCATGGAGTAGAGTTGGCAAAGGTGGATGAGTTTAAATACTTGGGATCAACAGTACAGATTAACAGGGATTGTGGAAGAGAGGTGAAAAAGAGAATGCAGACAGGATGGAATGGGTGTAGAAGAGTGTCAGGAGTGATTTGTGACAGACGGGTATCAGCAAGAGTGAAAGGAAAGGTCTACAGAACTGTTGTGAGACCAGCTATGTTATATGGGTTGGAAATGGTGCCACTGACCAAGAAACAAGAGACAGAGCTGGAGGTGACTGAGTTAAAGATGTTAAGATTTGCATTAAGTGTGACGAAGATGGATAGGATTAGGAATGAGTACATTAGAGGGTCAGCTAAGGTTGGATGGTTTGGAGACAAAATCAGAGAGGTGAGATTGCTTTCATTTGGACATGTGTAGAGGAGAGATGCTGGGTATATTGGGAGAAGGATGCTAAGGATAGAGCTGCCGGGCAAGAGAAAAAGAGGAAGGCCTAAGAGAAGGTTTATGGATGTGGTGAGAGATGACATGCAGGTGATGGGTGTAACAGAACAAGATGTAAAGCACAGGAAGATACGACAAAAGATGATCCGCAGTGGTGACCCCTAACGGTAGCAGCCGGAAAAAGAAGTGTTACATGGTGTTAAGCAGTATTATAGAAACACACAAGTTTTCCTGCTAAATCTTTTAATTTCAAGTAATTCAAGATTATTTTAAATGTCCAGTAAGGGAATACATTTGACTAACAGTTTAGTTGAAGGGTTTTTACATGGCGATTCATAACACGCGAATAGGTTATTGAATGACATTTATTATTTAAGAAGCAATATTTTATTATTGTATACTGTTATTATCCACAAAATGATGTTTTATAAAGTAGATGCCATTGCATTGTATTAAAATAAGGAGCCCCCTATAATATGTGTGGACTCTAATATGGCGATACATATGTTAGTTAAATTATGGTAGTAGAGAAAAGCCAAGCAAAATGACACCTTTTATTGGCTAACTAGAAAGATTACAATATGCAAGCTTTCGAGGCAACTCAGGCCCCTTCTTCAGGCAAGATGTAATACATAAACTGTGGTTTCCTATGTTTATATACACACTCTAGGACAAGAAACAACATTGGTAAATATTTAAATGAGAGATTTTGAATGTAAAAAATTAATAGATTCATTCAGGCTAGGGTTAATTTAGCAAGAGAGAAAAGAACAATGTATTGTCAAGATCTCTGGATAAGATAACTGTCCAACAAAGTCTTTTGAAGTTTGTAATGAGTTTTTTCAAAACAATGTGGGTCTGTAGACAGGTTGTCTGTTATTCTGAGAGATGTAAACAATCCTCATATCTGGCCATAAAACTCTTGTCTTTATTCAATCCATGTTGTAAAGTATTAAATTTTAGCATGAGTTTAACTTCCCATTCTTTTCTCTCTTGCTGTGTTTTGAAGTTGCCCATAAGCACTGTGACCTTAAAGTCCTTCTCACAGTGTCCATGGCTGTTGAAGTGGGCCGCCACAGGAACATCTGTGTTGCCATGTTTAATGTGGAACCTGTGTAAGTTCATTCTCTGGCGGAGTGTTTGTCCAGTTTCTCCCACATAGGTGAATTTTGAGTGAGTGTGGTGCTGTGAAAAAGTTTTTTTTTTTTCTTTTTTAAAGAGCAATGACATTTTGTTCCACATCTTCCAAATACTAATATTAACTGTTCATTACTAATCAAGTGTTTCTTCATAAATGTCATTTAATGCTTATGCATGTTTTATGAAGTCACCATGTAGACTCCCTTCAAGAAAAGTGTTACTGAAATTTGTCACATTATCTTAATGTTCTCTATGCAAGGTTAAGTAATCTTAATAATCTACCACTTCAAAAATTTCAGTGCATGCTAATTCATTATTGATAAAATCAATATTGGATTGAATCAGGGCATTGTGAATCAGAATCCAATTGGAACATCAGTGCTAATACGTAGCTCTAGTAGCTATAAAGCAACAATGGCTATGTCCAACAGAAAGAAGTAGCTTTTCAAGCAGACCATGCACAATACTGGGAACTGCACTGTGAAAAGTTTGCTCTGCTTACAGAACCACCTGAAAGCCACAATTAAATAACCACATTAACACCACAAATCAATTAACAACACACATAATTTTATGTTTAGCGTGTATTAATGAATCTTTCAGTATACAAATCCACACACAGTTTCTTTTTGTGAGACCCAATATAAAATTGACAGAGATGAATGCAACAGTCAGCTGAAGTGCTCTTAGTGTTCAGGCTATTATCTTTTCCAGATCCTGTAGTAAGTCTTGCTTTTGTGGCATACAGTATGTTTTGTCTGTCGTCTTGGCCTAGAAAAACAGAAAAGTAATCATGGCATTGGACTCAATACCAATAAACAGACGTGAGCAAAATACCAGCACTTTTGTATTTTATTTAAATTATTTGCTGTTCTGTCTGAAAAGTATTGAAATTTAAGATATTTAGTCATCCATGCATACATTGCATTGGTTTGCTTCAGAACAAAGCAAAAAAACACTGTGAAAAGATCTAAATTTCTGTTTTTTCTACAAAGACATTCTAAAATAATTGGGACAAAATTATTGGAACCTTTTAGAAGTTTCAAGAAATAATTGTAATTGTAGTGATACTTCAAGGAGAATAACCTCTTCTTTTAAATGGAGAAGAGTACTTACTCACTGTGCTGTTTTGTGTCACTGAATGTAGTAAACATGGAAAAGAGAAGGAAAAGCAGTGTTGTCTGAGGAGGTAAGAAGAAAGATAGTAGCCAAGTATAGTGAATATACAGTGGGGCAAAAAAGTATTTAGTCAGCCATCAATTGTGCAAGTTCTCCCACTTAAAAAGATGAGAGAGGCCTGTAATTTTCATCATAGGTATACCTCAACAATGAGAGACAAAATGAGAAAAAAAATCCAGAAAATCACATTGTCTGATTTTTAAAGAATTTATTTGCAAATTATGGTGGAAAATAATTATTTGGTCACCTACAAACCAGCAAGATTTCTGGCTCTCACAGACCTATAACTTCTTCTGTAAGAGGCTCCTCTCTCCTCCACTGGTTACCTGTATTAATGGCACCTGTTTGAACTGGTTATCAATATAAAAGACACCTGTACACAACCTCAAACAGTCACACTCCAAACTCCACTATGGCCAAGACCAAAGAGCTGTCAAAGGACACCAGAAACAAAATTGTAGACCTGCACCAGGCTGGGAAGACTGAATCTGCAATAGGTAAGCAGCTTGGTGTGAAGAAATCAACTGTGGGAGCAATTATTACAAAATGGAAGACATACAAGACCACTGATAATCTCCCTCGATCTGGGGCTCCACGCAAGATCTCACCCCGTGGGGTCAAAATGATCACAAGAACGGTGAGCAAAAATCCCAGAACCACACGGGGGGCCTAGTGAATGACCTGCAGAGAGCTGGAACCAAAGTAAGAAAGGCTACCATCAGTAACACACTACGCCTCCAGGGACTCAAATCCTGCAGTGCCAGACGTGTGCCAATACATGTGCAGGCCCGTCTGAAGTTTGCTAGAGAGCATTTGGATGATCCAGAAGAGGATTGGGAAAATGTCATATGGTCAGATGAAATCAAAATAGAACTTTTTCGTAAAAACTCTACTCGTCGTGTTTGGAGGAGAAAGAATGCTGAATTGCATCCAAAGAACACCATACCTTGTGTAAAGCATGGGGGTGGAAACATCATGCTTTGGGGCTGTTTTTCTGCAAAGAGACCAGGACGACTGATCCGTGTAAAGGGAAGAATGAATGGGGCCATGTATCGTCAGATTTTGAGTGAAAACCTCCTTCCATCAGCAAGGGCATTGAAGATGAAACATGGCTGGGTCTTTCAGCATGACAATGGTCCCAAACACACCACCCGGGTAACGAAGGAGTGGCTTTGTAAGAAGCATTTCAAGGTCCTGGAGTGGCCTAGCCAGTCTGCAGATCTCAACCCCATAGAAAATCTTTGGAGGGAGTTGAAAGTCCGTGTTGCCCAGCGACAGCCCCAAAACATCACTGCTCTAGAGGAGATCTGCATGGAGGAATGGGCCAAAATACCAGCAACAGTGTGTGAAAACCTTGTGAAGACTTACAGAAAACATTTGACCTCTGTCATTGCCAACAAAGGGTATATAACAAAGTGTTGAGATGAACTTTTGTTATTGACCAAATACTGTTTTTCCACCATAATTTGCAAATAAATTCTTCAAAAAATCAGACAATGTGATTTTCTGGATTTTTTTTTCTCATTTTGTCTCTCATAGTTGAGGTATACCTATGATGAAAATTACAGGCCTCTCTCATCTTTTTAAGTGGGAGAACTTCCACAATTGGTGGCTAACTAAATACTTTTTTGCCCCACTGTAAAAGCTACAAAATCCTCTTCAGAAAGCTTAAGTTCCTTTAACCACTGTTCCTAATATCATGAAGTTTAAAACCCATGGGACAACATCTCTGGATCTTCATCCTCTTATGGAGGTGAAATAAACAATGGTGGATAAAAAACACTTTTGTCAGATTTGAATTCTTTATTTATTGGAAAGGAGTGTGTGTGCATGTATGTACCTTGCAGTTGTGTATATCAAATTGGTTAAAAGTAGCACTTTAGATAGCAACTTTGTTGTTGAAACATTTCACAAAATGGAATTGTCACTCTGTCTGAGATGGCTGCCTTATGTGTTGTGCTTTAGGGATGGGCTGTGGGTTAGGACTAGTTCGTAGAAATTCAAAACAACTCTTAAGCCAATGTAGCCAAATCCAAGATCAGAGCTGATATGAGTGTTAAGAAGTAAACTATTAGCATTGAAAATAGCAAATCTGTATAGTTTTTTTTCCTGTAGAAGGGACACTATTGTACCTTTGTTGGCTTTTTTTTTTTTTTTTTACTTATTCTTTTTTCCCTTTGCATACACAGAAACGGCCGCTTTCAACATAGGAAGTTCGGACATTAAAAGGGCAGTATTCAGAGGTGTGTAAAGAACCTCAGAAATGAGCCCTGCTGAAAAAGGGGTCAGCACGGAGGAAACTCACTGCACTGGAAAAGAGGAGGCTACTGGACTGGACTCTGCTTCGCTGTCAGAAGAGAGTTTAGAGGAGTATGTGCCTGTCAGGATGAAAGAGGAGGAGTATGAACAAAGATGTTCCCGCATTAAAGAGGAAGTTTTTGACCCAGAATATGACGTCGTTGTAGAAAATAATCTAGATACTGGGTCTGTGGGCATTAAATCAGAGGAATGTGACTCTGAATCATCTGTATGTATCAAAGCAGAGGGATGTGAGTCTGAGGTGTATGAAACCCCAGAATATGAGACCAGTCAAGGTTCCCGCGATGAATCCCTTAAAATGGAATCCTATCCAAGTTCAGGGCATATGGACATGGACATTTTCAGGTCTGCCCAAAAGCAGCAATCTTCTTCTCAGCTACTTGACACGGTCAAAAGGGAGAGGGAGGAGGAGGAGGAGGATATGCTTTTGGAGGAACATTCTTATTGCAGAGCTTGGGAGGAAGAGACACCCGCACATTCAGCCAATCAACTTAGAACAAGTAAGTAAAAGACACAATGCAAATAGGCAGCTTGGTATGAGCACGGCTTTCAAAAGGAGTAGTTTCCATTTACTTAAGCATTTTACACATTTGCACCATCTAGATCTTTCTTCTTAAAATTATTTTTACTCAGTTAACTAATACAGATGAACATTCTTGCAAGGAATGGCTTCTGATTGGCTCTAAATAATAACCCTACTATTCATAAATGTTGGAATAGCTAGAGGTTTAGACTTTAGACTGAGACACATAGCAATAGCTAAAGCTTTACATGAGGTACATTTATGGGTATATGCACGTTCTGAGATTTACATATTCCATTGTGTTCTGTGTTTTTTTTTATTGTTGTGTGGTCTTGATGAACATCACTTATATATTGCTTGGCTGTTTTTATGAATTCAGAGAGCTTTCACTATTATCAAATAATAACAGTACATAAGTGCTCATGAGTGGTGGTCTTTTAATAATGTTCGTTAACAGTTAAGATATACCTAGCTATTTTGTTAAGAGTAAAGCATATGTGAGTCAAGACTATAATTCCTCAACACGGGAGCAAGATGCAACTGAAGAAACACCTGGTAGCCAAGTGAGTAAGAGGAAGACCATTTCTTTGGTGGAAAAGCAATGATATGTTATTTTCTTTAATTTACGTTTTTGTCAGAATGTTTATGGATTATATCCCACAACCACACAGTCCAAATAGGAATTTATCAGTGAGGTGGGATGCACCAATGCTATTTTTTGACACTGATACTGATAAAGAGTGTTCAGTGAACACTGTAGGCTGATACATAGTACCAGCCTTGTTACATCTGTCTATTATATAAAAAAATCCTGCGACGAGACGAAACTTTTTTGAAGAGATTCTTTCAAGTCCTGCGAGATGAGACTTTGGCCATGAGAGTTTTTCAACTTATTGTGGTCCCGCAACAATTAAAGCTATGACAAGTTCAATTTCGAAAAAAACACAATTCAGTCAGGTGTATATTTCTGATCATGGAGAAGCAATGCAGCATAGAATCAAAAGAGTTAAATGATCTGACATATTAGAAATTATACAGCCAATAATGGATACAAATCCATACATCCAAAAGTATCACACTTTACACGAAATTTATCTGCAAAACACGGACAAAGAAGTTTTCTTGGATCTCTATATGAAAGGTCACGGTTGCATTTATAATAAACCAACATGTGACGAATTGACAGCGATAGTAGTTTCGAAAGTCGGAGATATCAAAGACAGAGTTGATACAGTGGAACCTCGGGTCACGACCGTAATTCATTCCAAAACTCTGGTCGCAACCTGATTTGGTTGTGACCCAAAGCAATTTCCCCCCATAGGATTGTATGTAAATACAATTAATCCGTTCCGGACCGTACAAGCTGAATGTAAATATATTTGTTTTAAAGATGTTTAAGCACAAAAATAGTTAATTGTACCATAGAATGCACAGTGTAATAGTAAACTAAATGTAAAAATATTGAATAACACTGAGAAAACCTTGAACAGAGAAAACTAACATTGCAAGAGTTCATGCTATAATAGCCCTAAGAACCGATCACTGTAAACACAAGAGTTCATGCTATAATAGCCTTAAGAACCGATCACTGTAAACACTTTTTTTAATGATTTTTAAACACAGTGGAAAAAAAGGAACATTTGAACAAATCCGAACTTTATTAAAAACCAACCATAAACAACCAAGAAAGTAAAATTGCAGGAGTTCACACTAATAGCCTTACAAACCGATCGCTGTAAACACTTTTTTTAATGAGTTTTAAGCACAGGGGAAAAAATGAACATTTGAAAAATCCGTAATTTATACAAAAAATAACCATAAACAACCAAGAAAACTAACCTTGCATGAGTCGAGTTCTGGTATGAAGGAAGTGAGGAGGAACTGGGTGGAGAGGAGATTACAGTTTTGTGGTAAAGTCCCTCTGCGCGATGCATGTCTGACCGAGACGGGAAACGAAATAGAGCACAAAGAGTTCACAGCGAATGCACAGGGAGAGACTGAACACATGCGGAAATCATCGGCACGTATGAACCGGAAGGGAACCTGGCTTGTTCGTCACCCGAGTGTGTGGTCGTGAACAGTTGCAAAAGTTTGGCAAACTTTTTGGTCGTAACCTGATTTGTATGTGTTCCGAGACGTTCGTGACCCGAGGTTCCACTGTATTCGTGTTTATCCAAAAGCAAAGCACGATTCATCATTTCTGTCTAATAAATCGCCTCATTTTGATCCTTTACTCTTTCCTTTGCTTTTCCCTGATGGCGAAACAGGATGGTCATATAATATGAAACACATGAAATCGGATAAACGAGTAACACCCACACAATATTTCGGGTCAAAATTAGTGATACGTCCCAGTGTATTTAACCGACTTCTGTCATCTCAACGTACAGTATATCGCAACATTACATTATTAATGCGTAGCTAAAAGTCGAAGCTAATTGTCTCTTCTTTATTAAATCGAATCAAGCAAAACTTAGAACGGAACATATGCAAGGTCTTATTGATCACGTTCGAAATTCAAAGTCAATAGTTCTGATAAATTCATAGTAGGTAAAGCAGCATCATATCAAGATAGTCCAAGATCATTGCAACAGTAAGGCGCATTTTCCTTAAATAAATAACCAAGTATAATATTTTTGTCTCATTTGTTTAACTGGTTTCTCTTTATCCACTTTTAGGACTTGAGTGAAAAGCTGATGATGTTTTAGATCATATTTACGCAAAAATATAGAAAATTCTAAAGGGTTCACAAATTTTCAAGCACAACTGTGTGTGTATATATATATATATATATATATATATATATATATATATATGTTTTAAATAAATAATATTTATATGTGTGTGTTAAAATGTATGGAGTTAACTACTACATTTTTTAATGTGATATTGCAATTCCGCGATCTACTTGCTGCAGTTTGGAGCTTGACATTAAACCTGTAACTAGTAAAAAGCACCATGCGCAAATAATCTTAACTTTCATAGACAGTGCTATCACTAGGTTTTAGCAAAGTTCACAAGAATGTAATTTCATGCCGACTACATAATCCTTTTTTTTTTTTTTTTAAGCTGATATGATTACTTTTGGGGGTCAACATTACTTGTATGTTAAAAAAATGGTAAACATACAAGTAATATTTTCTTTTTGCAGACATTACTTTAAGCAAACGTTCTGATCTGAATAAAGTTTTAATCTCTCTCTCTCTCTCTCTCTCTCTCTCTCTCTCTCTCTCCATCTGTCTTTTACCACAGTGAAGACAAAGAGGGCATGTGCTGATGATAATGATGATAAAGATAAAGAGGGTATCTGCCTCCCAAGCCATCCCACACTGAGCCCTGAACAGGAAAATGGGTTAAAATCAGGAATCTTGCAAAATATCCATGAACCAGCTCTTTCAAGCAATATCGGTGAAATCGGGGTCATAGCTTCAGAGAGTAACATTGACACAACATTTGTGAAAAAATTCTACACCATTGAAAGGCCATTTGCATGCACTGACTGTGGCAAAAAGTTCATAAGGAAATGCCATCTTCAGCAACATGAAAGAACTCACACTGGCGAGAAGCCGCACTGCTGCACCGAATGTGGAAAAAGGTTCTTGGAGAAAGGAACACTTCAGACCCACATGAGGACTCACACTGGGGAGAAGCCATTTGGTTGTGTGGAATGTGGAAAAAAGTTCACTGAAAAGAAAACGCTGCAGAACCATGATAAAATTCATGCTGCTGCAAAACCACATCGCTGCACTGAATGTGGAATGAGATTTGTACTTTTAAGTGATCTTTTATGTCACCTTAGAATTCACATCATGGAAAAACCATATAGTTGTAAACAGTGTGGAAAGAAGTTTTCACAATACAGTTTGCTTCAAAGACACAAAATGATCCATCCTGAGGAGAAGCCATATGGCTGCACTGAATGCAACCTTAGCTTCAAGTTTATGGAGAATCTTTTGCAGCACCAAAGAATTCATACTTCACAGAAGCCTTATTTATATTCTGAAGAAAGGGCTAAGCAGAAACCTTTTCCGCCGGAACAGAAAATGCAGCAGAGTGACACAATCTATCGCTGCAATGTCTGTGGGAAGGAGTACAAAATGAAAGTATGGCTTGAGCAACATGAACGATTCCATCGATGGATTAAATGCAAGGAAGAACTTGCAGTACAGAAAACACTTCAGGAACATCCGATTTCCAATGAAAGCAATATATTTTGTTGCTCGGAATGTGGGGATGTTTTCACACAGAAAGGTAATCTTCAGCAGCATCTGAAAATCCACAGCTCACAGAGATTTTTAAAATAGTAGATATGGATTTTGCCTTTTGCTTTTCATATACTTGGAAATGTATGCATCACAGTAAGCTGGTTAGCAACTGTGGAAAAGCCTTTGGGACCATTTCATCTGGCTCAAACTGCCTTTTGCAGCCATTTTACAATACAGTTGACATCAGTGTCAGCTTTGGAAGATGCATGTTCACCCCTAAAACAATAACCTTTGTTAAGGATGCAATTAAAAGAATAGGGTGATGAATATGTTTAATACACTCCATCATCCTCTTTTACTATTGCCGCCTTTTTAACACTTTTCATTCTATAAATGCTGCTTTCTTCTAAAACTTTTATTTTCATTTTGTAATGAGCTCACATAATTTTAGGACTTCTTGCATGATTTTGGCACTGCAACGTGTGGCCATTAATCATAGTACCGTAATTATGGAATTGAATGTTGATACGCAATATACTGGGGCTTTGAATAGCTACTTTATGCTGTTACAGGTGTACCTCTGGTATCATGTTTCCGTGCACAGGTTTGCACACTTTTTGTACCTTTTTCCAATATCATCCTGTTGGACTTATTTTTCTCAGCTTTTTTCAGTAAGGAAAGGATGAGTGCTGGTGAGACACCAAAACACTTAAGTACCTCTGAAATTTTGTAAAATTCGGTGCTACTGAGATTGTCCAGAAACATTGGTCAATTATCAAACCTACTTAATAAAGCGAAGTATCACTAATGTCAGTTCCTACCACAAAGGGATGGAGCACAAAGCAGAATCCAGTTCTGAACAGGACATATTCATGCATACACCCAAATTTACTCATATAAAGCAACTTGAGAGTAGCCAAGTAACCTAACCTGCATGGCCTTGGTTTACAAATGGATGGACTTTAGACACATGAAGTCTGAATACTAACCAATGTAGTGCTGTTGTCCACATGCAGTTTTTAAATTATCAAAATATTCAAATTAATTTCAAAATTAATTGAAACATTTCACAAAGGAAATTTACAAAGAGCAGAATAAAGAGAGCCTTAAATTTATCTCATCTAATCCAAGGTTTATAATCTGTCAATTTGTATAAGGTCATAATTACCACATATACAGAGTACAGTGAAATCTGTAACTTGGCAATGCTAATCAACTTATTATTGAGTCCATTCATGATTTGTACAAGTAACAAATCCTGTTCATTCTCATAAGAATCAAAATTGACCATATATAAGTAGGCAACAAATTAGATTAGACATCCAGGTGATAAAACAATTGGGTTTAAGATTTATGTGATCTAAATGTGACATAACATGCAAAAAGTGAATCCAGGCCAGACTTAGACCAACATGTTCACTTCATTAAAATGACCTTTCCTTTGGACATTCATGAAATGAGGAACATTCTTGGGAGGATGTAATTTTTAATTGTCATTACTTTAACTATTTCCTGTTAAGACATTTAAAAGTTAAAATTGTTTTTGATCATTCCTTGAAGCTAATTGTCCATCCACTTTGTCTTTCCCTAGAACTGGTCGAGATTATGGTTTTCCTCCTCTATCTCGTGCCTGACATTAATTACAGTGGGTATAGAAAAGAATCACCCCCTTCGAAATATTCCCATTTTTAAGCCTTAAATGAAAACACACAAACCAATATTTTTTCTAACTTCACTAACTCAATGCAATGTATAACATCCAAGTGAAAGATATCACAGCTACAGTTCAGAAGGTTAGGAGCACATGCTGATAGAGTGCATTGCTGCATCCACCCACCACATGACAAATCAACTCTGGATTCCAGATTACGACCCGAATGCAGCCATGCAATGGGTGACACCTCAGCACCACACTAGTTCAGATGGAATGGAACCAGTGTGAGGTTTTTTTTATGGTGGCTGGAGTGCCAATTCTGCCACTAACCCCCACATTTTTTCTTAAAATAAAAAACACGAAATACTGAGATGAACAAAGGATCACCCCCCCCCCCTCCTAAACAATATTTATAAACTCAATCAGGTGTAAGTAACCACCATTTCCATTGCAGACCGTGGTTACTGGCTTCCACCTGTGATCAATTGTAATCAGTGTGATTAGTGAAACTGTTCCTGGAGCATTCATCCCCTTGTTTGGTAGTGCAACTGACAGCAAACAACTGACTATGGGTGTCAAGCCACTTTCAAAAGATCTCAGGGATAGAGTTGTGGACAGACATAAGGCAGGAGATGAATACAAACAAAGTGGCAAGTGTTTGGTACTACTAGGACCCTCCCTGGATCCGGCTGTCCCTCCAAACTGGATGGAAGAGCAAGGAGGAAACTGGTAAGAGAGGCTACCAAGAGGCCAATGGCCACTTTGAAGGAGTTTACAGGATTTTATGGTAAAGTGTGGTCATTGTGTGCATGTGACAACAATTTCACAAGCGCTGCACAATTGTGGCTTTTTCGAGAGGGTCGCAAGGAAAAAGCCACTTCTCAAGAAAGGCCACATGAAGGCTCGTTTGAGCTTTGCCAGAATGCACCTTGAAGATTCTGATGCCAAATGGAAAAAGGTCTTATGGTCAGATGAGACCAAAATCAAACTATTTGGCCTCAATACCAAACGGTACACCTGGCGGAAATCCAATGCAGCTCACCATCCATAACACACCATACCCTACAGTACAGCATGGATGTGGCAGCATCCTGTTGTGGGAGTGTTTCTCTGCTGCAGGGCCTGGGGCTCTCGTTAGAGTAGAAGGAAAAATGGATGGGGCAAAATACCTCAGTATGTCATGTCTTGATTTTTTATTATTTTTCTGAACTGTAGCTGTGATATCTTTCTCTTGGATGTTATAGGAGGCATTGAGTAAGTAAAGCTGGGAATAAATATTTTTTGTGTGTATTTTCATTTAAGGCTGTTAACCAAAAAAAAAGGGAATATTTCGAAGGGGGAGAATTCTTTTCTATACTCACTGTTTATATGGAATACCATGTCACCCACCAAAGAGAATATCTTGTCACCAGGAGCAAATTAAGATTCTCTTATTAGCCTTACAACATGTCTTTGGATTGTATGAGGAAATTCACTAAAATGTGGGATGGACATGTCTAGGTAGATTCCAGTCTAGTTATCTACCTAGGCTAGAATTTAACAAGGTTTGGGTGTTATGCGACGGTGGCACCATGCCATGTACCACCCCTGCATTAATGTCTCCCAAATAAACATCTTCACATAGTAGCCAGGTCTTTTCCAGGTAATATCAAGTTTTCTAGGTTGGAACCTTTAATGAAGATGTTGGCAGAGCTGTCCTTTCACATCAGTGCATTTCTGCTGGGCTCCTTCATAAAATGTCAAAACACCCATGTTCTTGAATTACTTGTTAATCTCTTGAGTTGTGACACTTGCTGACCTAATAGTTTGTTGCCTGTCCTGTTTTACCTTGGCAGAAACCTGTTTTATCTCACTGTCTTTGTTAAAGCATGTATATTGTGCATATTTTACAAATGTCAGTCCCTATGATTGCCACTTGCACATCCTTCAGATAGTACACTTGCAGTACAAACACTATGGCTTCACAGTGGTCTTAAGGGTTACTTTTTAATGTGCCACCTGTTACTGTTGTGCGACACATATTAACCAAAAATTACAATGGTTTCTGTGCTCCTGGCCATCGGACCTTGCGTTATTCTTTGTTGCTTAGTATTGCCAAATCTTATTTTTATATTTTTCTTTTTTCTTACTTCATCTTGTAAAGCACTTTGGGCTACATCATTTGTGCTCTAGAAATAAATGTTGTTATTACTGTTCAAGGGAAAATTGAATGGAGGATAGGGTAGGATGGTTACTCACATTTTGGGGATATCCTCAACAAGTCGTTCACAAACCTAACATTGACAAAGAAATTTAGTGTACATGTACACCAACATTTTTCCCTGATTAGTGGTACTTCAAAGAATAACATAGACCTGAACCTAAGGCCAATCTCAGTCCCACTCGATTAATTGGATGTAAAAACTGTGAAATAAAGTCCTACATTGTTGCTGCTCTTTCCATCAGCCAGTTATGTATTTTTATTTTAATTAATGTCTCAATTATAATTTTAACATCTCTTAGAAGGTACCAGAACATGTTTCAAAACTTGAAATTAATATTTCAGCAACTGTGGTGTTTTGGCTTTCATCTGATATGCTAGTTGGTCAAAGTCATATTTAACAAGTGTATTCTGTCTTCCTTGTCGTGTATGTAGTTTATTAACTGCATTTGATTGTGTTGCTTTTGCCGCAAAATTATGTGAGGGCCATAGTCTTTGTTTCTGCCATCTGCAGTACTTTTTAAGTGAAAAATGAAATGGGAATAAGATGAACTTATTTATTACAAAGATTGTTTTATGTTCTTTTAAATAGGTAAACATTTTAATCAAGGGCTACTTGTTATTCTGTCTGTGTCACTAATTTGTGTCAGTAATTTAAAAGTATTGTGTAAAAAAAATTGTTTGATAATTACAGTCTTCCATACATAATACAAAAGTCCCAAAATGGAATGTGTTTGCAAACTGTCATATAGTCACGGAGCAATTCAGAAAATTTCAGCTCACTTCACCGTGGCATACTGCAAGAAAGGAGTTGCTCCTGAAAGTATCATTTGGCCTTTTAAAAACAATTATATTCTGTTAAAATGCCAAAGTCTTCACACTTTTAATCTTTTGTATAGCTGCATTTCAAGAAGTGGGATGCTAGTTTGCATACACTGAAGAAAAGTGTATTATAAGTAATCGCCAAACATGGCAAAAAGCAACTGAGGTAGTATTAGAAATTGGTAAAGTATAAAAAGTTACCTGACTCCAGTATGGCACTGTTTATTCTTGTATAGCACTTTCACGGAGTACAGGCTGAGAATGCTCACTCAGATTTTTTAACTATAATATAAATACAGTAACATGCAAAACCTTGAAACGATTAAGTTTACAAACACACACATCAAGGTAAGGAAATTTTACAAGTGAAATCCATGTAATGTATTGCAGACTTACCTTAAATTCCATAACCAGTATATTGATATGACAGAAATGTGCCACAGATTAACCATATTATAATATACAAGGTCTGACAATTTATATGAGAGTTCTATGAAAAATCTTTAAAAAAAAAAAAAAAAAAAATCTGCTAGACACGTTTCAAATTCATTACTTTACAAAATAGTCTCCGTACTTTCCTATAAACTTACAACAGCTGTCTACAAGCTCCTGAATTCCTTCTGGGAAAAAAAAAAGTTTTGGTTGTGTCCACATTGTCCTCCTCAGGATGTTTTATCATGGAAGAGTTATAAAGAGTTACTCCCATTCCGTAATTAATAGATGGTCCTAAACCCAAATACTTCTCATATCTGCACTCTCCTTCCTAAGGATCAAGCTTGCTGTGTACACTCTAAACACACCCGGGTTGATGGCAATAACGATGTTACTTATTTCCCAGTCACTTAAACCCCTAGTTCTCAGGCAGTAAGATAGAGTACAAAGCCATGCAGGGAGTATGTTCAAATTGTTGTCCACTCATTAAAATAGATTTTAACATTCTAAATGTGAATGGATGTGACAACTGTACAACATGGTTGGATAGTAGCTGGTCACACTGTTTTCCTAGAAATAGAAATAAGGAGGAACTTTCAATTTTGCTTTGTGCTCCTGAGCTGATAAGTCTCCAATTCAACATGGCCTCTGGATAAATATTGATTGTAGGGCAGAGACCAGTAACTGATGGCATGCTCCTATATTTAGGCCAGCCCTATTCTTCCTTATTGTACCCCTTGGAGTAATAGGGTATCGTAGTTTACAGGCCAACACCCATGCTCTATCCATATACTTCTAGACCAATCCTGCTTAGGCACAACTTGTGTTCTCGAACCTTCTATCAATTAAGTGTCCCAACTGTGTCATGCACTCCTTTAAAATGTTTCTCTTTGACTTGCATTCCCCAAAGTTGTGATTAATGTGTTATCTTAGATGACCCCAACTTTTGTTTTTAGCTGGTTCTGAGCAGAGCAAGCAGAGAGATTCTTTTTATATATTATGTTTCAGTACAAATGTTTTCTTTTAAACCTTGCAGTTTTTCTCAAGTCCACATTTAATCACACATATTAGAGTACTAGTTAAATAGCCTATTGTAAATCTGAAAGCAGGTACACCAATCAGTTGTTTAAAGTGAATCTTCCATATCAGGATGTAATTCCAGTCCCTCCATAGCTACTGTTCTCTCAGTGAGAACTGTGCCCCTTGAGTTTTTCCACTTCTCATCAATGATAATGTTGATGGCCATCCTAAGCACTCTTGATTCATCACTTGCTGCCCCACCATTTCTGAATATCTCTATTGTATATATTTAAGTGAGCTAAAGAAAGGTGCCAGACTGGCTCTTTAGAGTGATGTTTTAGGGGAACCACTTTTGGTAGCCAAAAGAACCATCCACATAGATTCCAGGAAGAGCATTTATTTTTTTAAATCTGTTACATTTCCCATAATTAAACATGAATAGAAAATAGATTTCTAAAATACTAATAGTTCATGGTTTTTAAAGGCCTCTTGCTGCATAAAATAACACAAACTATGTTCAGGTTTTCTTGGTGTGCTCATATTCTACTAGGTAGCCTACTATATATGGAAGTTTATGGATTTCCTCATGTATTAGAAACCTGTTCAAAAGCCACAGAAAAAAATCACTCGCAAAGAACCTTTCGCAGAGTTAAATGGTTCATTGTTGAGTAAATGGCTCAGGTGCTGTAACTTCTTGGACAAATTGAAAATTTGCAACATATATGAAATATTTAACAAGTACTCTTGTTATTAGTCCTTTACACTGAACATTTGTCACAGCAGTTCATATTTGATATTTAGCACAGAAAAAACACATATTTGAAAAAGAGCATTTTTATGTTTGCCATCCCCTAAATGTAGAAATAAATGACGCTACAAAAAAGGCACCGCACAATGTGTTGTATTTCATGTGACCAAATTGTTTTTTGAATTAAATTCATTGCAGGTTTTGAAGAACACTTTTATTATCAGTTTAACCATTAATTTAAGCATTAGGAATTGGATGGTTTTCTACATTTTTATTTTACACTTAAAAGAAATTAAAACTTAATATACAGGGTGGCCCGCCTCAACTGAGACGACTGCATTACGTGGTGAAGAGAGAAATGATCAAATCTGGCACTCACATTTACAGAAGATGCTGAAAGTGATCTCCTTGTGCGTCAGTACATCTCTGTGGCCGTTTCAGCATGTTTATCTGGAGGCAGACAAGATGGGAGTCGTCTCGGTGGAGGCAGGCCACCCTGTACTATGTCATCTCAAGCCCTTGGGGTTCACAATGTTTCCTACAGTTTGAGTGTTTTATGTTTTGAAATGTTTATACAATTAAGATGGTACTAGATGATTCTCAATTCATTTTTAAATCTGTATATATGTGTAGATTATATTGAATACTTTGTATTTCCTGTTAATTATGTCATCTTTCTATATAGTTGGTTTCTGATGTTTAAGCAGTTTGCAATACATACTGTAGATATGCAGACGTACATGGGGTCCGTGCTTAATAAACCAATTTGAATTTTGTCTTGCTTTCATTTACAGTGTGTTTTAATTTGTTACATCATTATTAAAGAAACAAAAATGCTTGTGTCATTTGAATTCTAAGAAACTGACTTTCTTTTTTGGTCTCATCTTTGGACACAAGACTTGACTTTTTTGTTTATTTTGGTCAACTTTGCATGCTTGTTTAAATTAGGCATATTTTACATAAAATCATCACTAACTTAATCATGTAATTTGCTTTTCATTTATGACCAGATTTTTATTTATTTTTTAACAATAAGACAAATGAAAAGGGCATGAACGCAAGTATTGATCACATTAACCTAATATTTCAGAACACAAACTTTGGAGACAGTAAATGCCATCAAGCACTTTCTGTATCTCTGAGTGAGATTTCTACACTTCTGGGTTGGTTGGTTGGTTGGTTGGCCCATTCTTCTTTAGTTCTTTCAGGTCTGATGGTTGTCTACTCCCAGCTATGTCTTTTAGGTCTTTCCACAGATACTAAATGCAATTCAAATCAGAACTCACAGCAGGCCACTTCAGAATGGTCCAATGTTTTCTTTCTATTCATTTTTTGAGGTATATTTCAGACCGCTATTCAGCTGAAGGGCCCGTGACCTACAACTGAGGTACAGCTTTCTGACACTGGGCTGTATTTTTCACCCCAAAATGCCCTGGTAATCTTCTGATTTTATTGTTCCCTGCACAGATTTGGAACCTCAAAAGTCACAGAGCTACATCCATGTTTCACGATAGGGATGGTGTGCTTTTCTTTGAAAGCCTATTTTTTTACTGTGAGCTGAGAGCTATCTTAACATTAGAAGCATCATATGCTCAGTAAAGTTTGAGCATCTTCCAAATACATAAAGGTGAATATGTGTGTGATTGGAACTATCCATCCATTTTCCAACCCGCTGAATCCGAACACAGGGTCACGGGGGTCTGCTGGAGCCAATCCCAGCCAACACAGGGCACAAGGCAGAAAACAATCCTGGGCAGGGTGCCAACCCACCACAGGACACACACAAACACACCCACACACCAAGCACACACTAGGGCCAATTTAGAATCGCCAATCCACCTAACCTGCATGTCTTTGGACTGTGGGAGGAAACCGGAGTGCCCGGAGGAAACCCACGCAGACACGGGGAGAACATGCAAACTCCACGCAGGGAGGACCCAGGAAGCGAACCCAGGTCCCCAGATCTCCAAACTAAGAGGCAGCAGCGCTACCCACTGCGCCACCGTGCCGCCCGTGTGATTGGAACTATCTCTGTCATATTTTGCACAGATTCCCCTTGGGGATTAAATTTTTCCTCTTGGGGAAACAGTAGTAGTGAGCATACATGTGCTTTACTAGGGTGTGGTGCTCCAGGGGTATGCAAAGTTCCTCGCCACAGTGGGTTTACTCAGTGAAATTTTGGTTTGTTATCAAAGTCCCCCCCAGATAGAAGGTTTATTTGTAGATTTCTACGTTTATAGGGTCATTACTGTCATGTGTCCAGAGTACAGTGAAATTCATATTTTCATGTGCCAGTCAACATGCAACACATTGTCACCCTCCGGCACAATACCTAGAAACTTCTGTCTTCCTTACCAGAAAAATAATCTCTGAAAACTAGAAAACTCTTTACCATTCATTGACCACTTTATTATTGACAAATATCGAGAACTAAAAAAAGACACGTCAGCTAGTTGTTTTTTTTTCTATAATGTCATCAAATTTCAGTAAAATCAGTTGGAACCGTTTTTACATTTTGGGATATGTCATTTTTGTGTTTTGAGGGTTAATATTGATATTATCAAAAATGCCCTTTCTTAGTCCAGGCTTACTGCCCTAAATGTGCCACCCTGCCAAATATTAGCTTTTTAACAGTTTAATAGACCGGTGTGTGCCTTTCCTTATCACGTCCAATCAATTGAAGTAACCAGAGATGAACTCCAAACATCTCAGTGATTGATGATCAATAGAATGGTCAAGTGTCACAGCAATGGGTCCGCATACTCTTGTCAGTGAGATTTCAGGGTGTTTTTGTATTATAAATTTGCCAAAAATGTATTTACTTTGTCATTCTGCTGCTTGATGAGGTAAAAATTAATTGATATGATTTTACTGTATACGTACTGTATGTAGTGTTCTTTTTTTGGCGAGAGAGGCGTTATACAGTGCAGGAACAGTGGGAGGAAACTGAGCACACGAAAAGAACCCTGTCAATGGGCAAAAGTACAACCTCTGTCGGGAAACAAACCCCTTGCATATTTTTTGTAAAGACACCGTGACAAACACTCGTTAGCATTACAAAATTTCATTACTTGCCTTCCTCTCACGGCACAGTGCATAAACGCGGCGCGCTTAACCTGCATAAACATCTAACAAGCACCTCCTTAACTAAGTAACACTCAGATATGTACCACATATTGTTACAGTATAAAGGTGCAACATAACAAATATGATAAAAGTGTCTTGAACACTTTCCGATTGCAGTATTTATGTGTAATACTGTAATGAGCGGCGGCGATTATGTGGGGCTGGTGGCGGGAGCGCCAATCAGTGCTCACGCATTTCGGCGGGAGCCAATCAGTGCGCACGCATTTCGGCGGGCTGTAGCGTGACTCTGCGCGGGACTGGCGGCGGTTCTTTGCAGGCTTTGGGAACTGACGCGTACGTGTAAGCTCCGGGCTAGAGCATCACAACCCTGACGGAGATAACGAAATATTTACCTGATTCTTTACTGTTGAATGTTTGCTGGAGACACTGGAATTGCAGGGTGAACTCTTTATGCTGGAATCCATTGTCGCGTGAGTATTACACCCACGTAAATTCTGGGGGAGCGCGCGACAATATGCAAATCCGGATGAGTATACACACGTATGTCACTTTATGTAGCCTTATTTGACATCTGAGAACACCCAATACAACAATTTTCCATCACTCTACCAATCTACATAATTGTAAATTTATTTTATGCAAGCCTGTATCGATTGATTATTTTGTGCATTCATTATTATTATTACCTAATTTGAATTTGTTGTTCATTTCTTCCAACGTTTTCTTTGACTTTTCGTAAAGCACTCTGAAATTACAGCAGCTGTTTAAAAATGTGCTATAAAAGTAAATCTTGTAGATGGGAAAAATTACAGCACCACAGTATATATGAATTGTTGAAACAATTCTTGTTAAGAAAAAAATATAAGCGACTTTAGAGAGAGGTTTTTTAAAACGTCAGTTTGAATAGAGTTTCTCCAAATGTCATCTTTTAAACCTGATGCTAAAAAAACAGATTTATTGCATGGTCTGTGCCAGTCTTCTGAAACATGTATTAAAAAAAAAACACTTCCTGCAAAACAACTGTAAAGTACAGTGCTGGAGATGCTGTGTATTTAGGGATGCAATTTACTTGTAAGGTGAACAGCTAACCTGAATTATCGCTGTAATGCCCAATAGTCTGAAATGAATGCGTATCAAGTCAGAAACTCAGTTTCTCAGATTAACCTTTGACTGCAATTATATAAAATTGTTGTTTTGTCATATCATTTTACAAAAAGCTTTTTAAACCACACATAAAGTAAGATAAAATTGTATTTAGCTCCAATGTTGCACTAACAGTATAGAGGTTTTCCATCAGGCTAAATAAAAATAGTTAAATACACATCATTTTTTTAAATAAAGGTAAAAGTTTCCTTAAAATGCAACACTGTAAACCTCATCTTATGATCCATCATTCAAATATGAGTGTTTCCCAAACCCCGAAGTAACACAAAAAACCCTTCCTAATTGATGAGCTCCCTGACCAAAGTGCTATAAACCGGACACTTGTAGATTCAAGATTCAAGAGTATTTATTGTCATTTCATCCATATACAGTAATACAGCATACAGTTAAACGAAACAATGTTCCTCCAGGATCATGGTGCTACATAAAACAGTGCCAACTTTGTAGTGCCAACTCTAACGATAGACAGTGATCGCCAGAAAAGTTTATTAAATTCAAATCATGACCCTAAGATTTACACTTGACTTGGTGATATGGAGTAATACATTATCTAAGTTAAATAACTGGATTGTATCTGGTACTCATTCATTCTCCCATCCTCTTACAGTCAGGCTGCAATCATCAATGACTTTTTATTTGTGGTGAGGCAGTCTGGGAGCAGCCACAATGTCTTCATCTGGGCCAGTTCGACATTGTTTCACAGAAAAGGCAAGACATTATGAGTTGGGTGGATGGTCGATAATTATTAGGAGTAGAGCTGACAGTGGCTCATCTTTTGCGACCCATCACGCCTTTGACTCGCGACCCATAACTTGCAGTGCATTTTCCGGGCTCCAGATGCAGCGTCAGCAGATGAGGCTATGATGAATGTATAGGCCTCTTGCTAACTGGCACTGCATTGTTAGCTGCCAAACTAGTTCTCATTGTCACATGCAGCAATCTTGCAAGTTTTCCTCTTTGTTTTAAATTTTATTAGTATTTTTTCTTATGAACTGTACGTTTACTTTATATATTCTCTGCAACTTTGTATTCCTTCAGGAACATGTGCAATAAGACTGAAGAATAAAACGAGTTTTGGTTTGTCGAATTTAATCTTTGTCATTTAAATGGATAACTGCAATGAAATCCCATTGTCCATAAAATGATGTTGGTTCATTACACACTTTGTAACCTTAATGCAATTACCATTCATTCATAAACAGCAGGAAGACATACATTGCAACGGCAATCAATTGTCACAGTATTAATACTGTGCGTGTTGTGCGACTGCAACTCCAAAAACCAAGGTCAGCCTGAGCCAGTGTTGCCAGAGCCGACTAGTCGTGTCACTGTCGGAACGCTGCAGTTGCCGAGCTTCGTGAGCAATGAATTTTGCAATGTAGACATACTGGCATATTTAAAAAAAATCGAATAACGGAGGCAAAATGCTCACGAAGGAGACCACCTCCTTTGCAAGGTCAGTATCAATTAGGGAAATCAAATGTTCCTTTTTTCTGTCCCACATCAGTCGAATCAGCGCATCGAGACTCTCCATAATTGATAAAAGCATTTCGCTCAAGCTACGGCATGACCTTGTTTCTCCCCCATGTATAAGGCTTTTTGGCAGGTTGGACTGCATGTCCGACGCCTGCTTTGTATATCTGACCAGTTCATGGGAATAGCTGTTCAATTGGCATATGTCGGGGTTCACAGAGATACCTTTTTTCCAGACAGTGTCAACAGAAGTATTTAGCCAGTGACATGCGCAATCAATGTGAGTTTTTGGAGCAGTTGCAGCCACAACTTTGTTGGTCGTGTAAAGTGTATAATCCAAACTCAATCCAAGTTCTGTGAGTGCAGTGTCAATTAAGTTCTTTGTGCTCTCTGCAAAATACCCACATTTATACATTGCATGATGCAGCACCCATTATTCACCTAAAACACAGTTAAATCCCTATAAGAATTCTTGTTGATGTCATCAGGCACTATATCTGTGCAGACCAATACGGCTTTATGGATAGGACTAGTCATAACTTGTTTCTTTATCTCCCGCTGACACTGCTTCAACACAGTTAAATCCCTATAAGAATTCTTGTTGATGTCATCAGGCACTATATCTGTGCAGACCAATACGGCTTTATGGATAGGACTAGTCATAACTTGTTTCTTTATCTCCTGCTGACACTGCTTCATTTTTTGGAAGACTGCGTCCATACAATATATCGTCAGCTCTTATGTTTCCATACTTACTGCCAATTAAAATCATTTACACAGTAAATGATTTCAACCCAGAACTCTCAACAATAGAGAGCGATAATCCGGCCTCAACAACTAGACACACTTCAGCACTCTTCACAGCAGCTCTGTCCCCTTATGAAATATTTGTACCAGGAACCATTCTCATGAACCGATCAATTGGCTTTTGCCTTCCTCTGGTGGCAGCACATGATCTGTCATATTTTTTGTCCCATACTTGTTAATCGATCCGTCATCCTACCTTGACTCAAACAGTACGCAGTTCGAAAAGTTCACACAGGCCGCCCAGCCAAACATCTGCTCACTGTTTGCAGTTTCATCCAGTCTGAACGTTTTCCAACATTCGGTTTTGCCATCAGCGTTTTCTTTTCAGAACAACAGAACCATTTTATATCGCATTACACAAACTGTACGGTGTCCACGACTAACATGTTATACAGTAATTTTTAGTCCTCTTGACTGATATTTCACTACTTTTATGCAGCTAAAGTGAAGATTTGTATTGCTACAACGATCAACAATATGAGGTCACGTGCACGTCATATTATGTAAATGCAGAAGTAAAGTTAATTAATTGGTCAATCATCCTAGAGATAAGGTAAGTAAGTAGGACTAATAATTCTCCTTGAGATTAATAAAGTTATCTATCTATCTATCTATCTATCTATCTATCTATCTATCTATCTATCTAATTCTGCAGCTATTTTCGTTTTATTACATTACAGTGACAAGGGACGAAAAAAACTTAGAATTAGCATTATATTAAAATTTCGAAGTGGGTCACGGACACTGACCCGTAACCCACATGACCTATCCGATATTGTTGACCCATTTGAAACATGACCAGTTGACCCATTGTCGGCTCTGATTAATTGACAACAGGTTACTGCTTTGTGCATACCTGTTGAGTTTTACAGTTAACTCCCACATTGTGGCAATACAGAAAAGAATCAAACTGTGCTGTCAAACGCAATACAGGTCTATGGAAAATGCACTTTTATGTTTTCATAAAATCTGAACCCGAGCGGTGTTTTGCTATTGGACTTCTGTACTCGTCACGGATTGTCCATAACAAACACCAGGTTCAAGCATAGGGGTGTTGATATGTGCACTTGGCACCAGGACACCCTAGGCCTCAGTTCGATGATCGATTTTGTGGTCGTGTCGTCAGATTTGCGGCCATATGTCTTGGACACTTGGGCGAACAGAGGGGCAGAGCTGTCAACTGATCACCACCTGGTGGTGAGTAGGCTTCGATGGTGGGGGAGGATGCTGGTCAGGCCTGGTAGGCCCAAACGTGTTGTGAGGGTCTGCTGGGAACTTCTGGCAGAGTCCCCTGTCAGAAGTAGCTTCAACTCCCACCTCCGGCAGAACTTCGACCACGTCCCAAAGGGGATGGGGGACATTGAGTCCGAATGTCCCATGTTCCGTGCCTCTATTGTTGAGGTGGCTGACCGGAGCTGTGGCCGTAAGGTGGTCGGTGCCTGTTGTGGAGGCAATCCCCGAACCCGTTGGTGGACACCGAATGTGAAGGATGCCGTCAAGCTGAAGGAGTCCTACGGGACCCTTTTGTCCTGTGGGACTCTCGAGGCAGCTAATAGGTACCGGCAGGTCAAGCGGAATGCAGCTTCGGTGGTTGCTGAGGCAAAAACTCGGGTGTGGGAGGAGTTTGAGGAGGCCATGGAGAACGACTTTCGGATGGCTTTGAGGAGATTCTGGTCCACCATGCAGCGTCTCAGGAGGGGGAAACAGTGCAGTGTCAACACTGTATATGGTGGGGATGGTGCGCTGCTAACCTCGACTCGGGACGTTGTGGGGAGTACTTCGAAGACCTCCTCAATCCCACTAACATGCCTTCCAATGAGGAAGCAGAGCCTGGGGACTCGGAGGTGGGCTCCCCCATCTCTGGAACTGAGGTCACCGAGGTGGTCAAAAAACTCCTTGTTGGCAAGCCCCCGGGGGTGGATGAGATACGCCTGGAGTTCCTCAAGGCTCTGGATGTTGTAGGGCTGTCTTGGTTGACACGTCTCTACAACATCGCATGGACATCAGGGACAGTGCCTCTGGATTGGCAGACCGGGGTGGTGGTCCCCCTCTTTAAGAAGGGGGATCGGAGGGTGTGTTCCAACTACAGAGGGATCACACTCCTCAGCCATCCTGGAAAAGTCTATTTGGGGGTCCTGGAGAGGAGGGTCCGTCGGATAGTCGAATCTTGGATTCAGGAGGAACAGTGTGGTTTTCATCCTGGTCGCGGAATAGTGGACCAGCTCTAAACCCTTAGCAGGGTCCTGGAGGGTGCATGGGAGTTGGCCCAACCAGTCTACATGTGTTTTGTGGACTTGGAAAAGGCATTCGACCGTGTCCCTGGGGGAATCCTGTGGGGGGTGCTCCGGGAGTGTGGGTTACCGGACCCCCGATAAGGGCTGTTCGGTCCCTGTATAACTGGTGTCAGAGCTTGGTCCGCATTGCCGGCAGTAAGTTGAACCCATTTCCAGTGAGAGTTGGACTCCGTCAGGGCTGCCCTTTGTCATCGATTCAGTTCATAACTTTTATGGACAGAATTTCTAAGCGCACCAGGGTGTTGAGGGGGTCCGGTTTGCAGATGATGTTGTCCTGTTTGCTTCATCAGGCCGTGATGTTCAGCTCTCTCTGGTTGGCTCGCAGCTGAGTGTGAAGTGGCTGGGATGGGAATCAGCACCTTCAAATCCGAGACCATGGTCCTCAGCCGGAAAAGGGTGTAGTGCCCTCTCAGGGTTGGGAGCGAGATCCTGCCCCAAGTGGAGGAGTTCAAGTATCTCGGGGTCTTGTTCATGAGTGAGGCAAGAATGGAGTGTGAGATCGACAGGTGGATCGGTGCAGCGTCCGCAGTGATGTGGGCTCTGCATCGGTCTGTCATGGTGAAAAAGGAGCTAAGCCGTAAGGCAAAGCTGTCAATTTACCAGTTGGTCTATGTTCCTACCCTCACCTATGGTCATGAGCTATGGGTAGTGACCGAAAGAATGAGATTGCGAATACAAGCGGCTGAAATGAGTTTCCTCCGCAGGGTGTCCGGGCTTTCCCTTAAAGATAGTGTGAGAAGCTCATCCAGGAGGGGCTCAGAGTAGAGCCGCTGCTCCTCCGCATCGAGAGGAGTCAGATGAGGTGGTTCGGGCATCTGATCAGGATGCCTCCTGGACGCCTCCCTGGTGAGGTGTTCTGGGCACATCCAACCGGGAGGAGGCCCCCGGGGAAGTCCCAGGACACGCTGGAGGGACTATGTGTCCCGGCTGGCCTGGGAACGCCTCGGGATTCCCCAGGAAGAGCTAGAAGAAGTGGGAAGTCTGGGCATCTCTGCTCAAGCTGCTGCCCCCGCGACCCGATATCGGATAAGCAGAAGAGGATGGATGGATGGATGTTTTCATAAATCATTAGGATTCATTACATGTTTTTATTAGCATTGCTGTTAAAGCAGGTACACCTTTACCCAAAGAAGAAGGGATGGAGGTTGGAAATGTCAAAATTCCCAGTCTTTAGAGCAAATGGGGTATACCAGGGCTGATGTGGGGGCTAGACAGGCCATCATTACTATTGTTTTGACATCTATATATAGATATAAAATCCAACAATTGTCTGTCTGTATGTATGTCTGTGAGTGAGTCTGCTTTTCAGGAGAGAACTACTTAACGGATTTAGATCGGTTTTTTTTTTCTATAATTTGCTTGAACATTCCCGTTGATTTTGCGACTTCACACTAAGTATCATAGTTTGCTTGCAATACTGACTTATTTGCACAAATCCGAGAGTCAGGCTGAGGGCCGAGGGGAGCGTAAAGCGCCAGCCCCAGTTCAACTCGGTCTACCTCTCGCCACGTGTTGGAGCGTACCTTGCCTCCGCTTAGCTAGCAATACCTGTTTGTTCAACTGACATTATCATGTACAGATTGTTAAGGAGTAACTTTTGATGTTTTTGAGAGAGAGAGAGAGAGAGATCAGAGCCACGTGTGTTTTCTTAGGTAGTTGCTACTTGACAGAAATATCAAGGCCAAGTGCTTTTCTTCTGTGGAAGAAAAAAAAAAACCCAGGAAGACAGGACAAGTTCAATCATTTAAATAAGATTTTTATTCAGTCACAGATGAGTAGCTAGGTTCTACATTGCAAGGCAGAAGAGCAAAGATACATTTTTTTTATTGATTTTTCATAATTTCTTCATCCTCCCCCTTCCCCATATTTCTTAAAAATAAACATAATATTGTTTACTTAAGCATTTTATTTTAGTACGCTAATGGAGCATCTGTTCTTATTTTTTTCACTGATCAGATAGACACTAAAGAAGGAAAGGTCAGCTCTCTTGTGTCAAATAGACGTGTTCCTAAGAAACTGGAAATTTTCCTGGGTCAGCTTACTGCACCCTGACTTATGACAGACGCCTGTATGAATAACCTGCCATTATAGCAAAACTGCTTTGTCAGCTGTTAGTAGCTTGCAAGCAGTTAATTTTTCTTTCACACTTCTCACACGGGGAACTGTCCCCTCAGAGATCAACACAATCAGATAAAGTGCCAACATTTAAATTTGGAGTGTACCTACCTTCCGCTTGGCCAGAACTACATTTTTTTATTGATATTTAAAGTTTGTCCTGTTTCAATAATATGTGGGCCGAGCCGCGGGGCACAGCTAGTAATTAATAATACTACATTTGTTGTGGCAAAGGACGTGCCACTCCAGTTTAGATCAGGGTTTATTGACACACATGAAGCAGACCATGATATCATCCTTGCAGGGGGTTATATACCTTGTTTAAGCAAGCTTGTTGGATCCTCGCACTTACACAGTCTAAAACACGGTTAAGTAGTCTCTGTTACACAATATTTTATGCCCTGCCAAAATTGCTTGTCCAGCACCCTGGATGCAGCTCTGCTACCACATGACTCCGCCTTCTTCCGTTTGCCTTCATGACCTTTGTCTGAGTTCAGTGAGCACATCTTATTCTTTTTTTTTTTTTTTGGAGAACATGTTAGTATTTATTATTCATTATTCTAAATATGTTATATTTTAAAATGCACACTTCCCAAACTCAAAGTGCTTTAATTATTTTGTCCATCAGTCTCCACTTAAAAGACTTAGAAGTAAAATGAAATTAAATTATCTTTCCCAATGTGAGAAATAAATTCATTTAGCAAAGTCCAAATTGGTGTGAAAAAACTGAATGTATAGTGGCATTTATTTTATCATCTTCCTCAAGAGTTAAGAGCTGGTCATAAGAATTCAAAATATACCAAGCTCAATTTACAAACTGCATCCAGGTTGTACCTAAAAAGACTGTAAAATTAAATTGTGAAGTGCAGACATTCATTTTGTTTGCTACGTCACCCCACTTTCATTTCTTCTTGCTATTATAAAGGCTGCAGAGTGCCTTAGTGAACAATATTCTGTGTAATTCTTTTCTTTCTAATTCATACTACATTTCATAATTGAAGAAGCAAAAACCATACCATTAAGAAAGTATTCTCAATCGGTTATTTTTTGTCTCTTAAGTCAGCCATTTTTGCTCAGCCACATTTGTGGCAGAGTTAAGGCAGAAGTACTTTGTACTCACATGGACAATGTCTGATGAAAAGGATTTTTTGAAACACTTGGAAAAGTAGAATGTAAGATGTATACATTGTAAAGTTGTTTAGTCATCCCTAAGACATACCATTTTGAGGAAAGAATTGCTTAGGATGCTTAATATTTCTTACTTGGTGTTTGTATCTTTTAAGGAGTGTTGGCTGCATGGGTTGAGATGGTGTGTCTGCTTTTTTTTGCACATGAATGTTATATATTGTGATGGATAGCTGGCACCCTTACCCGGCTGGGAGGCCATCATAGTGGAAGGACCAGGCGGAGCAGATGTACACAGGCCACTACGGGATGCTATATGGCAGCCCCCCTGGGTTGCAGCGACACTTCAGATTCCTGCAGGGTTCCACAGGAGCTAGAGTTTGGAACAACCATGTTGGGTTCTAGGGATGCCGCCAGGGGGAGCTGCGGAAGCTGCAGAACCCCACTTTGGGCTTTCACCACACCTGAGAGTAATTCCAGACCTTGCTAACGAGCCACCTGAAGCACTCCCAGGTGCAGCATAAAGGGAGCGGCATGCCTTTATTCCAGAAAACAGAGTCAAGAGGAAGATGAGGATGATGATGAAACTTGCCGGAGGAGGAGTGGAGGCAGAAGGAGTGACAGAGACAAAGAAAAAAAAAAGTACTGTGCTTGGTGCTGCATTTGGGCCTGGTGTCTGTTGTGTCGAGTGTTGAAGAACCAGTTTGCTCCCTGGTGGTCAATATATATTTTTAAATACTAACTGAATGCCAATTTTAAGGTTATAGGTGAAATGATGACAGAAGGCAGACTACAATTTTGCAGTATATTTTAACAGGCTGGAAGTTGTAGATTTGCCCCTACTGTAATGAGAATCAAGGTTTTTGTAATCAACCTGCTTTGAAATATTCAAAAGGGTCCCAATAATTGATAACTGGTTTTAGACATTTCCTTTTTAGTTGATATCATTTGATTGTGTGTTGCTCTGTATTAAACAATTGAGTGTCTACAGACTAAAGCTGCTTCACTGCCCACTTTTTTTTTCCCCCAGACAATATTGTATATGATAATCCTAAAATGTATGGCCAAAAATGACTACCACAACTAATTGCAGTAATGTCACAATAACAGTAATACAAATATTCAGAAATGTATTTCAAAGGTAATGTAAAATACTTCTACACACAAATCTAATGCTATCAATCATAATCAAACAGCTTTTACACCTGAAACTGTCATCATCTTTTAAATGTGTTCATATTCCTCTCGTTTATTGGTTTTATTGTCTTTGCCGATTCTATGATCCCCACATAGATTTCAATCGTCCCATGTTTGTTAACACACTTGGCTTCAATGTTCTAATCTTTCATTAGTTGAAACATTCACAGCAAGTAAAATGTTTCCCGTCTGACTGATAATTCACCATGGTTTATAGAGACTGAGGTAGTAGAACAATGTTTTATGTCTGACGTGTTTATTCGATAAAGAAACTAATTTCATTTAACAGGACTCTCAAAGGCTCCAAGAAGATGAAATCAGAAAAAAACATAACTTTCTCAATTCTTTTTATTGCTCACTTTGATTAGAGGAAACTAATTTTGCTTTTATTATATTAATTTTGTTTGGCTGTGTGATCCTATTCAGTTTTGTCCCATGTGAACTTTTTGATGTGTTAATATTTGGCTGTGCCGTGTGAATCTCTTCCCACATTCAATACAACAGTATGGCTTCTCATTAGTGTGAGTCATCAGATGTCTTTGAAGAGTACCATTGCGGGCAAATCCTCTTCCACATTCAGTGCAGCGAAATGGCTTTTCTCCAGTGTGAATTTTCTGGTGTTTTTGAGCATCACCTCTCCAAGAGAACCGAAGTCCACATTCAGGACAGCTATATGGCTTCTCTCCTGTATGTATTCTCATGTGAAGACGAAGATATCTTTTTTTGTGAAATCTATAACCACATTCTGTACAGCCAAAGGGCTTTTCTCCAGTGTGAATTCTTTGGTGTTCATGAAGAGTTGTCTTGTCTTTATACCTATTTCCACATTCCCTACAGCAATATGGTTTCTCGTCAGTGTGAGTTCTCAGGTGTCTTCCAAGATGGTGTTTGTTTAAGAATTGTTTCCCACATTTATTACATTTAAACTTTTCCTTATCAGCGTGGATTCTCTGGTGTTCTGGATGAGATTTCTCCTCTTTGTACATGTTTTCACAGTCTGAATCACAGTATGTTTTCTTTCCAGGTTGATTTCTAGAATGTGTAACACAACAATGTTCATTCAAGGACTTCTTCCCACATTTTTCACAACACAATTTGCTCTGACCAGTGTGAATTCTGCAATGTCGTTCAAGACATGCTTTGTTGATAAACTTTGCTCCACAATCAGTACAGCAGTATTGCTTTTCATTGTGAATTGTCTGGTGGGTTTCAAGTGTGACCTTCTGTTTGAAGCTCATGCCACATTCACTACAGCGGTATGGGTTTAGTGCAGGTGGCATATTTCCACATTCATCATGTAAATACGACTTCTTCCGTAAATGAATTTTCTGGTGACACCGGAGAGATTTCTTCTCAGTGAATTTCTTTCCACACTGATTGCAGCAATAGACTTTGTTTCCAGAGTGGAGTAATAGGTGAATCTGAAGAACACACTTCTGGTTGAAACCTTTTCCACATTTAGCACAACAAAATGTCTTGTCTCTAGTATGAACTTGGAGGTGTCGTGTGAGATTAAATTTGCAAGTGAATTTTTTCCTACACTTAGTACATATGAATTTTTTTTTTTTCATGGTGATTCTTCTACAGCTCTTTGTAGACAGTGACCCGTTGTCTCTCTTATCCGTCATTGTTCTACTACTCACTGGAAACACTGAATATACCCGAGTGGAACTTGGACTTTCCAGTTTATCGGGAATTTCTCCATATTCTGGAAAACAGGAGGAGGGCAGTACAATTTGGATAGTCTGCATATTTCCATCAACATATTTCCAGTGTGCACATCCTAGAAAGCGAAAGAAAAATAAAAACATATTAAAAATACTGCAGGGAGAAGAGTGACGGGTATGGTATAGTTTAAGTCTTCAGTAGATATTTACTAAAAGGAATATACAGTTAGGTCCATAAATATTTGGACAGGGACAACTTTCTTCTAATTTTGGTTCTGTACATTTCCACAATGAATTTTAAATGAAACAACTCAGATGCAGTTGAAGTGCAGACTTTCAGTTTTAATTCAGTGGGGTGAACAAAACGATTGCATAAAAATGTGATGCAACTAAAGCATTTTTTTAACACAATCCCTTCATTTCAGGGGCTCAAAAGTAATTGGACAAATTAAATAACTGGAAATAAAATGTTCATTTCTAATACTTGGGTTTTCATTTCTAATACTTGGTTGAAAACCCTTTGCTGACAATGACAGCCTGAAGTCTTGAACTCATGGACAGCACCAGATGCTGGGTTTCCTCCTTTTTTTTTTTTTTTTTTTTTTTTTCAAATTTTAAATATTTTTATTTTATTAATTTTCATTGTAGTCATTCCATACAAACAGATCAATTTATAACCCAACAAATTTGAAAACAAATCAAACCCCACCCCTGAGAAGGAGAGCTTAGCTAAAGGAAAATTTCTTTAAGCTTTTTAATAAGGCAACATTAGACAAAAGAAGGGGAGAAGTAAATATCTATATAAATAAGAGATGGAGAAGGGAGTTAAATGCAATAATAGTTATTTCTCTTATTCTAAAATAATATTGATTAAATCCTGCCATGTTTTGAAAAAATTTTGTACAGATCCTCTAACTGAAAATTTTATTTTTTCCAATTTCAAATAATATAAAACATCGGTTTCCCACTGACTTATAAGAGGAGAATTAGGATTCTTCCAATTTAACAAAATAAGTCTGCGTGCCAAGAGTGTAGTGAATGCAATCACCGTTTGCTTGTCCTTCTCCAATTCCAGTCCATCTGGAAGGACACCAAACACAGCTGTTAATGGGTTAGGAGGGATTGTGATACTAAGGCTGTCTGAGAGGCACTTAAAAATTTTTGTCCAAAATGATGTTAGTTTGGTGCAGGCCCAGAACATGTGACCCAGTGAGGCAGGAGCTTGGTTGCAGCGCTCGCAGGTTGGATCCTGGCCTGGAAACATTTTGGACAGTTTTAAGCGAGACAGATGAGCTCGATATATAATTTTTAGTTGAATAATTCTATGCTTTGCGCATATAGAACTCGAGTGAATTCTCTGCTTTGCTACCTTCCACTCCTTTTCTGATATATTGATTAAGAGATCTTCTTCCCAATGTCCTCTTGGGTCTTTGAAAGGTAGGGACTCTAATAAGATTTTATATATTGCGGAAATAGTGTTTGTTTCCTCGGAATTGAGCAGTATTTTTTCCAGCATTGTGGAGGGTGCAAGGTGGGGGAAGTCGGGCAATTTCTGTTTAACAAAATTTCTAATTTGAAGATAGTAAAAGAAATGTGTAGCTGGGAGGTTGAATTTTGAACGTAATTGTTCAAAAGATGTAAATATGTTGTCTATATAAAGATCTCTGAGCATTTTAATCCCAAAACTTTTCCAGGTATTAAAAACTGGATATACTTGCGAAGGTTGAAAGAGGTGGTTCCCTTGCAGAGGTGCCACTGATAAAAGACTTTCCATCTTAAAATGCTTCCTAATTTGGTTCCATATTCTGAGTGAGTAAAGCACAATTGGGTTATTAGTATATTTGCGATAACTTTCATTTATTGGAGAGCAGAGCAGGGAATATAAAGAATTACTACAGGATTTTACTTCTATTGCAGACCAAGCCTGGGTATGTGCATTTATTTGTGTCCAGGTTTTTATGGCTTGTATGTTTGCTGCCCAGTAATAAAACTGAAAATTAGGTAAAGCCATGCCACCTTCTGCCTGAGGTCTTTGTAGGGTCGCTCTTCGGATACGTGGGTGTTTTGAGTTCCAAATGAATGAGGTTATTATTGAATCTAACTGTTTAAAAAACGATTTATTGATATATATTGAAATGTTTTGAAATAAAAAGAGAAGTTTAGGAAGGATATTCATCTTAACAATGTTAATTCTTCCGGCTAGAGTGAGATGAAGGGTTGACCATCTATGCAAGTCTTGCTTAATTTTTTCCATACAGACGCCAAAATTTTGTTGATAAAGAGCTTTATGTTTACTTGTGATATTTACGCCTAGGTATTTAAACTGATCTGATATGGTAAAAGGTAGGGTGTCTAATCTAATATTATATGCTTGTGAGTTCACTGGAAAGAGTATACTTTTATTCAGATTAATTCTAAGACCAGATATCTTTTGAAATTCTGTTAGTGCTGTTAAAACAGCAGGGACAGTGTTTTCTGGGTCCGATATATATAAGACCATATCATCTGCATATAGAGAAATTTTCTGTTCCAGTCCTTCTCTGACAATCCCCTTTATCTGATGAAAATTTCGGCAGCGAACCGCCAGTGGTTCAATAGCTATTGCAAACAACAGTGGCGACAAGGGACATCCTTGTCTGGTACCACGTTCTAGTTTAAAGTAGTCTGAGCAAATTTTATTAATACAAACTGAAGCTTCTGGACTGGTATACAGTAATTTGATCCAAGCACAAATATTCGGGCCAAACCCAAATTTCTCCAGTGCAGTGAAAAGGTAATTCCATTCGATCATGTCAAATGCCTTTTCTGCGTCTAATGATAGTAATATCTCTGGGGTGTTTGATTTTGCTGGTGAATATATAACATTAAACAAGCGTCGGAGATTTGAAGATAGATTTCGGCCTTTAATAAATCCAGTTTGATCTTGTGATATTACCGAGGGCAGCACTTTCTCCATCCTTCTAGCTAGGATTTTTGAGAGTATCTTAACATCATTATTCAGGAGTGAAATTGGTCTATATGATGCACATTGTAACAAGTCCTTATTTTGTTTAGGAAAGACGGTGATTAATGCTTGTCGAAATGTTTGAGGTAGTATTTGGTGGTCTTTAGCTTCTGTAAATGTTACCAATAAGAGTGGAGCTAGCTGAGTGGAGAATTTCTTATAAAACTCTACGGGGTAACCATGAGGGCCTGATGATTTCTCGCTTTGTAGTGACTTTATAGCGTCTAGTAATTCTGTTAGCGTTAGAGGTTTATCCAGTTCCTCAGCACTTAAAGCATCTATTTGTGGTATTTGTAAATTATCCAGAAATGCATTAGATTGCGTGTTGTCTTCTTTGGGCTCAGTGGAATATAAAGACTTATAGTAATCTCTAAATGTGTGCATTATTTTATTATGGTCGATGATTTCTTCTCCATTCTTGTTGGTGATTACTGGTATTGCATTGTGAACTTCTTGTTTATGAATTTGTTGAGCTAAAAGCTTATTAGCTTTTTCTCCGTGTTCATAGTAATGCTGTCTAGACTTATAAATAAGTTGTTCAGTTTCTTTAGTTGTTAAGATGTTAAGTTCTGTATGCAGGGCCTGCCTTTTCCTGTGAAGAGCTTCACTTGGACGCCTGGCTTGTTCTTCATCTATTCTAGTAATTTCATTTCTTAGCTCTGACACTTTCTTGGTTTCTAATTTATTTCTATGGGAAAGATATGAAATAATCTGGCCTCTTAAGAAGGCCTTTAGAGTTTCCCAGAGTGTTCCTGCAGAAACCTCTGTGGACGTGTTTGTCTCTAGGAAGAAGCTGATTTGTTTGGATATAAATTCTGTGCAGTTCTCGTCTGCCAATAAAAGAGGGTTAAGACGCCATCTGCGAGGTGAGTATGAGGGGCTTATTGATTTTAGCTCCAAGACTAGAGGGGCATGGTCAGAGATAACAATTGTGTCATATTTGCATGATTTAATTGTAGGCAGGAAATTATTATCTATAAAAAAATAATCAATTCTTGAGTAGCTATAATGCACTGGTGAGTAGAACGAATATGTTCTTGAGTTTGGGTTAAGAAACCTCCAGGGGTCTGATAAGTTGTGATCATTTAAAAACTGTGTAATTATCTTTGCAGTTTCCTCCTTTTTAATGCTCTGCCAGGCCTTTACTGCAGCGGCTTTCAGTTGCTGTTTGTTTGTGGGCCTTTCTGTCTGAAGTTTAGTCTTCAACAAGTGAAATGCATGCTCAATTGGGTTAAGATCATGTGACTGACTTGGCCATTCAAGAATTTTCCACTTCTTTGCTTTATTAAACTCCTGGGTTGCTTTGGCTGTATGTTTTGGGTCATTGTCCATCTGTATCATGAAATGCTGCCCAATCAATTTGACTGCATTTAGCTGGATTTGAGCAGACAGTATGTCTCTGAACACCTCAGAATTCATTCGGCTGCTTCTGTCCTGTGTCACATCATCAATAAACACTAGTGTCCCAGTGCCACTGGCAGCCATGCACACCCAAGCCATCACACTGCCTCCACCGTGTTTTACAGATAATGTGGTATGCTTTGGATAATGAGCTGTTCCACGCCTTCTCCATACTTTTTTCTTGCCATCATTCTGGTAGAGGTTGATCTTGGTTTCATCTGTTCAAAGAATGTTTTTCCAGAACTGTGCTGGCTTTTTTAGATGTTCTTTAGCAAAGTCCAATCTAGCCTTTCTATTCTTGAGGCTTATGAGTGGCTTGCACCTTGCAGTACACCCTCTGTATGTACTTTCATGCAGTCTTATCTTTATGTTAGACTTAGATATCGTTATGCCTACCCCCTGGAGAGTGTTGTTCACTTGGTTGGCTGTTGTGAAGGGGTTTCTCTTCACCATGGTAATGATTCTGCAATCATCCACCACTGTTGTCTTCCATGGACGTCCAGGTCTTTTTGCGTTGCTGAGTTCACCAGTGCTTGCTTTCTTTCTCAGGATGTACCAAACTGTAGATTTTGCCACTCGTAATATTGCAGCAATTTCTCTGATGGTTTTTTTCTGTTCACGCAGCTTAAGGATGGCTTCTTCATCTGCATGGAGAGCTACTTTGACCGCATGTTGTCTGTTCACAGCAAAATCTTCCACATGCAAGCACCACACCTCAAATCAACTCCAGGCCTTTTATCTTCTTAATTGATAATGACATAACGACGGACTTGCCCACACCTGCCCATGAAATAGCCTTTGAGTCAATTGTCCAATTACTTTTGAGCCCCTGAAATGAAGGGATTGTGTTAAAAAAATGCTTTAGTTGCCTCACATTTTTATGCAATCGTTTTGTTCACCCCAGTGAATTAAAACTGAAAGTCTGCACTTCAACTGCATCTGAGTTGTTTCATTTAAAATTCATTGTGTTAATGTACAGAACCAAAATTAGAAAAAAGTTGTCTCTGTCCAAATAGTTATGGACCTAACTGTATCTCTCTATTATAAAAAAAATCCTGGAAAGGAAAAGCTGGGTGACGAGACGTGATCTTCTCGGAAGTTCTCGGAAGACATTTAAAAGACCCGCGAGACAAAAAACACTGGCCACGGAGCATCTCATGGGGACAGTAAACATGAGACTTGGTGCCAAGAGATTGTACCAGGGCCGTCTCGCGGGGATATGGAACATGAGATTCTTGCAAGACACGCCCTTCTTATCAAATAAGAGCACAGCCAGCAAAACATTCCATCATGTAAAGCCACGTAGCGCACAAAGATCCTGTGCTCTCAGCACATATAAAGTATATAAGGACAATACGTTCTCGATGAAATGTCAACGACTAAGCAAAGAAGAAAGAGCAGCGCGGAGAAAAGAGACCCAAAAGCGTTGGAGAGAAAAAAAGGTAGATAAGAGATTATGAAAGCAGTGGAATTCGAAAGGCTCAAACAAATGATGGCGCGATACACATGCAGAGAAAGGTACAGAATATGAAAGCAGTAAAATTCGAAAGTATTGCAGCGTCCCAGCCAAGTTGAAGCCTTTTTTGTTTGCACCTCCTTAGCATCCGTTCAGCAGCCCCAGCCCCCATAACAACGCGAGCAGCATTGTACATCCTGAGAAAGAGATTTAACCACGCCTGGGGCCGGAAATAAAGGACAAGTATTGTTTTTAAAGTGTCACGCGAGACAAGGCAGTGAGACATCATTTAAAACAAGTCCACGGACATCCAACCTAGCAGTTGTTGGATTGCTGTTGGCAGACACGCTTCATGTGCTCCCAGCTCTTAAAGCAACAACAAGAGACAAGCAAAATGCGCAGCTCACCAGCAGCAAAAAGTCTACAGATGATCAGACTGCTTCTCCTTAGCGTGCGTTGAGCCAACCTAACCCTCGCCACCCCCTTCACAACGTGAGCGACAGAGATGCAAAGTGGCAAAAGGACAGCTGCTGTACAGGCTTTGAAATGATCGGGCAGCAAGACAAGCAAAACAGGCAGCTCGCCAGTAGCAGAAAGACAGCAGATGATCCGATGGCATCTCCTTAGCGTGCGTTCAGCCGCACCCCCTTCACAACGTGAGCAGCGTTATACGTCCTGAAAGAAAGAGTAGTTACCATGCCCGGGGCTGGAAATAAAGTATTGTTTTTACAAAAGTTTTAAAATAAAAGTGAAAATAATGCATATGTAACAATTCCCATGAAACTAACAATCTCTTATTGTATATCCAGTAAACCAAACCCGGGGGTGGGCGAGCAGAAAAAAAAAAAATAATAAAAAACATTTATAATAATTTAGCATACATGACTTGTAACAATTTAAGCTACTTTTCATGGTTAATTTTATAGCTTGCTGTCTTATCAAGGATGTGCACACCTACCTATCAATTCTAGAATTTGCAGATGCTTCCCTTTTATAAGGTGCAACTGCACTGGATTTTGATGGCTGTTTTATTTATATAATGGTGAAATGAGCACAGTTGTAATGTTTTTCCAACTGACTTTGGTTCTTGCTATTGCCACCACTTCCACCCTTACCATAATGAAAAAGAAAAAAAAAAGTAGAAATGTAGCACCCAGAATTGTTAATTTATAAATATATTTGAATTTTTATTTATTTATAATTTAAATATTCAAACCTTATTTTTTGGCTAATTTGATAACCCTAACTACAACTACTAGTTTTCAACATGCAAACCATTTATATTTACGGACTAATGACTACACGCGAAATTCTACTTTACAACATGTAACAAGTTTAACTTACTTATTACAGGCTCATCTCGGGCATCCTCTTTGTCTCTGCCAGAAGAGGTCTCTTTCTGTTTCCCAATCTCCTTTTCTTTCTGTGATGATTCAGGTTTCTGGGAAGGGCAACATACTTTTATTGTCGATCCCAAATTCTCTTTTCCTTTTTGATGGGCACAAGATTCTCGCTTAATTGTTCTACTTCCTAAAATACTGTCAGATTCAGATGTTTGCTGAAGGAAGAATACAGGGTTATCTACTTCTTTCTGAACTGTCCCATATCCAGTATCACAGTTTTCTTCTTTAATATCCTCACATTTGGCATCACAAACCTCATTGTGGTAACCATGGTCCAAGGCCTCCTCTTTAATGTTCATAAATCTTGAGATGCACTCATATCCGTCACCTAAACTTTCCTCCTTAATGAAGTCATATGTGGAGTTTAGTAATGAGTTGAGCACCACTTTGCCCTTAATTCCTGGTGTGTAGAAGCCCACCTCCTCCACTTTATTACAGCAAGGCAAATCTGACGTCCTCTGTGTGTAATCACTGCAAGTCATTTCTGCGTTATCCAAGTGAAGCAATTTTTTTTAAACTCTGTAGAAACAAAAGAAATGTACACTTTTGTTAAAATGAGAAGATTTGAAGATTAGTTCAGTTTATTTTAGAAAGCCTGTAGGTGGGTGAGGACCAACCGGAAATGTTAAACACATTGGACACTGTGAGGGTGTTTTGGCTAATGCACCCTTTTGGTGTTGTTTGGAAGGCAGAAACAGTGCCTCAGGACTGGCAGGCCCCTACTTTTAAACTCGACTGACATTTGGTTTTGGCTGCAGCACTTTTATGAGTTTACTGCATCAGCAGGAAGTGAATAACTAGTATTTATAAATGCAACACAACTTTGGTGACCCTGAACCCTGGGATTGCATCCAAGCATGAATCACTTAATCACCTTCTGTGACTGTAAAGGATATTTTGAAACCTTTTCTATTCTAAAACCTGAATGACATTATAAGGGGGAGAAAGTTTATTAAAAAAATGTATAATTGTGACTAGTTTAGACCCCCATGCTTTACACATTTAATAATGTGTCCTCAAAATATAATAAGTGTTTCTGAGGTCCCCTGGATTGGGTCACAAGTACTGTTAGCTACATTATCAGACAGTAAAAGGATCCAGACACAGACATTGACACAGAGAGAGAATTTCTTTACTTTAACATGCTACTGCATCAGGTTTGCTTTGAGTTATGTGATTTAACATTGTGGATTCTGTCTGCTTAGTTAGTGATTAACCAGATCTGTTTCTAAGAAGTTACATTTCCCATGCATGTTCTCCCCGATATAGTATCAGTGCATCTGAAAGAGCCAAAATGGTGTATGACCTGTAAAAGAAACTCTTTACTGGGCTGTCTCGAGATAAAGCCTCACCCTAGGCAGCTTGACTACAATACCTACAGGCAGACTTTGACCTATAAAGTTCTCAAAGGAGATCTGGCTTCAAAAGTTTAAAATACTTAGTTAATTGTCCTAAGATATACATAAATACATTATAAAACCAATGGTTTGGGAGAACAGGTCCCACATGAAACCTTTATAAATTAAGAAATGTTTTCTGATTTAACAAAATTAACAAAAATGGGTTTGCCAGAGTAAACAAGTCACAAATATAATCTAATAATCGAAATCCCAAAACAGAAGCAAAAAATTAAAAACCAGAAAAACAATATTCACAGTGTGCACTTTCGAAATGACAATCAGTCACAGTAAATTAACAATAAACAACTGAAGGATCCACTCCCCATCCTCCAAATATATTGGCTAAGGGTCCCTCAATCAATCAGTTATTTTTTTTAGAACTTCTGTAAGAAGCCAAATTTCCCCCAGGGACAAATAAACATTAATCTATCTAAGCAAGCCCTGGAATTTCACGACAGTATCTTCCACACCAACAATTCTGTTTTACTGCCCAACCCCCTAAGTTCTTATTTTATTTTGGATTTTATTTTCTGTTCACTAGGGGTCTTTGCCCCTTGCTCACTTCGCTCGCGAACCCCCGTGTTTGGTTTTCCGGATACATACTTTTAGGATTTTTTTTCTTTGAATTATTACTATTTCATTAGTTTCACTTTTATTTCAGAGCTTCGGTAAAAACAATATTTGGAATCATTCGAGTCCCAACATGCTGAATCTTTTAAATAAGGTCTGTGAGACATGTGTTTAATGACTTTGTACCATAATTCAGGATAGGTTTCTCTGTTTGGAATTTCAGCACAGACAAAGTGATCTACATCATCAGCAGTTAATAATTTTTTTTGCAAAGTAACCAATAAATGCATGTGAGGTAAACCCCGTTTTTGAAATTCTCTGACTTAAACTTCAAAGCCTTACAATATTTACATACTTCTGACATATCACCTATGTCCATATATTCGATCTCTATTCGCCTTTTTGTTATTTCTCCAAGTAATAATTTCTCTTTGTTTGCGCTAATGCAATGTTTACTTTCTTTGTTTTGACACTTTCGTTTATTTCTGCTTTCATATTCTGTATCTTGCTCTGCATGTGTTTCGCGCCTATGTTATGTATTTGGCCCCCTTGTTTTTTAACCTCTTTATGATGTTTTACTTTGTCACAGTGTATTTGGTAAAAGTACCCATGAGGGGTGAGTTTCTCACTAGTGAGTTTATTATGCCTGTTCTGGATTATGTGCTAATCAACTCATGCTTTCAGTCATCCATCAACGATATTTGTTCGATGTGAGCTGCAGACAGTGAGCCAAAAATACAGCTTCTACTAGTGCAGAAACAGAAAGATGTACCAGCAAATTGGAACTACTAGCTGATACAACTTATAAATGCGAATACCAGCTTACACTCACAAACTGATTTTCTGTCCTTGCACAGGCTGATGATTTGAAGCATCGAAGAATACCAAACTGCAAACATCTTTTATGAAAGTGCAGAAAGTATCTGTCCTCTAGTCCATTGCCGAACTCTGCCTATTCTGCCCAGAGGGCAAAAGAAAATGAGAATGACTGGAAGAAAAGACAAAGAGAAAAAGTATAAACAAAGCAAGGGTCTGAACCAAGAGAACAGAAACTGTGAGACAAGAACAAAGTCAAAAAGGATTGCAGAGATCAAAATCAGTAAGAGAACAAACACCAATTAATAAAATACAAGTGAAAGAAGGATTTTGGAATTGGAGTAGTTGGATAAGGAAGTGAACCTAGAATGACCCTTTTATACTGATGAGGAATGACTGACAGGATCACGACATCTGAAGTCATGCCCCTTCTGGGAAAAAGGAAAAAGCTGGCAATTTTGCGCAGCTGAACAAAAAAACAAAATTATGGTGAAAAAAGTCACAAATCAAAATTAACTTTGAATCATAAAAAAATTTTCTTTATCAGAATCCTCTACTCCAGAAACCCCTGTAACCTCATAATCCTGATATAGCCTTGGATAATGGATGCATGTTTGGACCTTGTCGATCAACGCAAGTGACCAAAGCTAGCAAACTATGAACAATACCACCTGCTCAACTAGGAAGTACAATGGCAGCTAATGATTGAGCATGAGCCATATTGGAATAAAGTGGCAGTAGAAATGGAAGAAGCCAAGCAGAAACAGGAGTATCACACACTTTATATCACCCTCCAGATCCTAAGGTGCAAAATTCTGATATATCATTAATGTGTTCCATGTGGCAAAACAGACTATCCCGTCTTGACCCTTTACATATTTTCCTGTTTTCTTTTCATGTGCTTCAATAAAAAAGAAATGATGCGTACAGGTTCAAATGGGACCAGTTTAGCTAGAGAGCTTTGGATCTCTTTGAAATTCAGCAGCAGATAAACATTGAACAGCTGTGATGAGAACATACCATATAGCCTAACAAGTTCATCCATCCTATTTACCTAAATTGTCCAAAATAACATCAAGCTGAACTCTAACGGCCCCTCAAATACTCCATCATGCTACTTAGTAATTTACTGTATTCCATTTGTTTGTAGTTCTTTGCATGAAGAAAAACTTTCAAATATATGTACACAATCTGCCTTTACTAAGTTTCAAACAATGTCCTATGTTCTCGTTCAATTTAATTTTAAGTAACAGTCTCTCTACTGTAATAATTCCCTTCATAATTTTAAGCATGTCAATCATGTCATAATTTCCATTTGCTTAAACTAAAGGGGTTCAGCTCTAGCAATCTCTCCTCACACACTCTTAAAAACAAAAATGCTAAAGTGGTACTTCAGAGTGATGCCCAAAGAACCATCTACATGAAGGATCCATAAAGAGCCTTTATTTATTTAGATCCGTAACTGGTTCCCTAAATAGGTTCCTGATTTGAAAAGGAATCTCAATCTGTACAACAATACAAACTTAAGTTTGGGTTTTCTTGATCCGTTAGTATCCTGCTCAGTAGCCTACTATACATTAAAGATTTCTCCTTTGTTCTCTTTCTGGGAACCTTTTCAAAGCCCATAGTCCCCATTTTCATTTGCAAGGAACCCTTCCTAGAATTAAATGGTTCCTTGTCGAGCAACGAGGAACAACACAACCCAATAAACTACCATTTTAGAACTACTAATTTTAAGGGTATATCTCATACCTCTCAGTACCAAAATCAGTAGAGTTACCAGAAAGAAGATGACTAAGAGTAGGGAAACCATCAGTATCAGTGAAGGACACTGGAAGCTAGAGAATAGAAATGGGTCTTCAGTCTAGTTTTAAACAGACCAATTGAAGGTGACTCCTTAATGTAACGAGGTAAAGAGTTCCACAGACGAGGTGCAGCAGGTGCAAAAGCCCCGACTCCCTTAGTTTTGCACTTAGGGTGAGACAACTGACCAGAAGATCTATGCTGTCTGGATGGCTGGTGTAAAACACACAATTCAGATAAATAGGCAGGAGCATACCCAGGTAATGATTTAAAAACTAGCAACAAAATTCTGAAACTAACAGGCAGCCAGTGTAAAGAAGCTAATATTGGAGAAATAGAATCAAACTTTCTTTCCTCAACCAAAAAACGGGCAACAGCATGCATTCTGAATCAACTACAACCTGCGTATCAGGGATTTGCTGATCCCAGAATACAACAAGTTACAGTAATCAAGCCGAGAAAAGATAAAAGCATGAGTAGCTTTCTCAAGATCCCCAGGAGATAAAAAAAATGGTTTGACCTTAGCTAAAGGACAAAGATAGAAAAATCAACTCCTAATCTGTTTCTCAAAAGAGAGGTTACTGTCAAAAATGACACCAAAATTGCGGTCAAGTACTTCTTTCAAACTTTGGTGCCCTGATTTACTTTTAAAAAGCCTCATGTGTCCCCTATTTCAGACATGACTCATTTCTCAGTTTATTGACAGAGTAGTATGCAAGTCACTGTAGAAAGAGCACTTTGGAGCGTCCATTCTTCAATGTATTAAAAATCATCACTTGTGTCGATTCTATTCAAAACAGGCAATATCAGACCAATCAGATATTTTGTATTTATGAAGCAAAGCTTACAAACTGGGAACTGCACAACTGCAATATTAAGGCACTTACTGAAATGGCTTGATTTAGCCATCAACTTGATTCTTTAATACGAATATGCATTTGTTCTTGTTTAATGAAGATCTTCACACAGAATGTAAATTTCTGAAAAATTATGTATTTGGTATTAAGAACAACAAACTGATAAGCCAAACATGTGAAGGTAAATGTTGTATTCCCCATGGAAGAGGAAGAGATATTACACAGTATTTCAATACCAAAAAACATAAAGATGCAGAAAAGAGTAAGTTTGCTATGTGGACCAGAACTTGAAGTAGACACAATCTATTCATATATCATCCAACAGCATAAATAAAATGGCTGCACAGGACCTTTTAATTCAAATCTGTTAATGTGTGTGCAAGCAGTGTCTAAGTGGGTGTAGATTCCATTGTAACACAGCAATATCACCCAGCAAGTGCATAAAGTGTAGTTTAAAGTACACGTAATAAAGTACCTTATTATATGAATGGTTCTGAAGGCAGCATTTGTTTGATTTTATTATTTATTATTTATATTATTTATTAGTTGTCATATGTATGAGCAATGTAAATGTATTTGCACATAGCATTGTAAAACCACTGCTCCTCAATAACCTTCTGCTTCCCCAGAGGGGATTTCCCATATTCTTCCATGGAAAGCATAGTCTCTCTCTTTTGGAATGCTACATCATTTTTGTAATACCAACTGTGCTACCTTTTAAGATGGCTTGATATTTAAGTAATCAATGTAGACCTCATGCTTATTATTTGATACATGGGTTGTTCACTTGGTCAGGCATAATAATATGCACCTGATCCCTTACCCTCATTAGATAGAGATGCCCATTCCCGGTGTCAATCATCAAACTGACCACTCCTATAGACAAAGTGTTTTACTGAGAAAATGTATTGGTAGTCGTTGCAGCATTGGCCTTGTTTAGTGACTCTAGCCTAGTCATGCCACTGCTTTGATTTCTTGACTTGTGAAACAATTTATCATTATTTTCACTCATTAACTGCCCACCACACAAAGTTATCTGTCATTAGCATTACAGCTATAAATAAACCTTGTTCATGGGGCCCAAGCGTGTGTAAGAAAATTGCTGCCATGCTGCTGTTGGCCAGCATATAACGCTGGACAACAGAACTGGCCAATAAGATGCTTATTTGGTATTTTTATTATAATTTTTTCATCTTTTTTTTACTCTTGTTCTTCATGTTTGCCTATTTTTAAATGTCTCTTCCTCACCCAGGCAACCAGACTGACACACATATACACTTTTTTATTAAATTGGATGGAGATGAAAACTGTACGCAGTACTCCAAGTGAGGACTCACTTGTTTGCTATATTTCTGTATTATATAAAAAAAATCCTGGAATGAGATGAGACTTTTTAGGCTGGGACGAGATGTGACTTTTTCAAAGAGATACTTTCAAGTCCCGTGAGATGGGACTTTATGCCAAGAGATTTAACCATGTCCGGGGGCTGGAAATAAAAAACAAAGAGTAGATGACAAAGTAGAATGTCGTAAAGAGGTTCAAAAACGTTGGCGCAATACACACGCAGATCAGGTTAGAGATAATGAAAGTACTAAAATTCGAAAGTCTCAAAAAAAATGATAGTAAAGATCACATTAGCGCAAACAAACAGAAATTATTACTCAGTAAAATAATTGAACAGCGAAAAGAGATCGAATATATTGTTCGGATTTAAACTTTAAGTCGGAGACTTGTAGATTGTCTAATTTGTGTTGCCTTCAGAGAAAAGTAGTGTTTCTTCCCAATGAAGAGGCATATCCGTGAGAATTAAAATGTTTGTTGTTTGGTGAAAGTGAAATCCAAATACACGAGCGGCAGAGGTGAGATGTGGCTGGCACGTAACATAGGCTTTGGGTTGGTGGGTGAAGTGAGTAATTTAAGAATAATCTCCCTATAATTTAAGTTTATCTAACGCTATTAAGAGTGAAAGGACCAATGAAGATTTGTGAATCTTAGTAAGTCCAACTAATCGTAAACTCAAAACAATGTGTGTGTTACTAGCAGCTTCTCCAAATTAAGAAACTGGATGAAATGAAAACCAGTGGGCCCTGTAGCCCTCAGAGTACAAGACATTAGACCCCTGACTTAATCACATTTGAACAACTATATACAATATTTGAAATACATGATGAGATTGAGAGCACTTAGGAGGCATACACTCCAACAACTTGTTTGATTAAAAACATTAACTATATGTATTGAGGAGAAGAGCAAAAACCTGCATTCCCTGCTGCTACCTATAACCAATATTGGAGACCCCTGAATTAAACACTGAATAGGACTGAGACGAACAGTAGTCATAGGATGAGTGTTGGTAAAACAAAGTTATCATTCAGTTAACTAAATCATTGTGTACAATATACACATAGCTATCTACTGGCAGGTGCTCCTTCAAATCTTATATCACAGCTCCAGTTAATTCAAAACTCTGCTGCAAGAATCCTTACATGAACTAGCAACAGCGAGCACATAACACCCATCCTGCTTCGCTTTCACTTGGTCCCTGTGTCTTACTGGATTGACTATAATGTTCTATTAATACTGTAACTTACAAAGCTTTCATTGGCCTTATACCAGACTACATCAGTGACCTTCTGTATCACTAGGCTCCTGTTCACCCACTAAGGTCCTCTGATTCTGGCAATCTTGTTGTGCCCCACGCTAACCTGCACACTATTGGGTCACAGCGCATTCAGCTGTATAGCGCCCAGACTTTGGAATGACCACACGAAATTAATTAGATCAGCTGACTCCATTCATTCTTTTAAAAAAAAAAACTGTAAACTCACCTGTTCAGGAAGGCTTTTAACGTTAACCTAATATTCTGCCTCCTCTTTCAGTTTACCTCTCTATACAGATGCTCCAGATAACTCGTGCGTTTCATATCACAACTTATGTTATTTGTTCAGGCTTTCTTTTAGTATTGAATTTAGTAATTTACTCTGGTTTATTTATTTATTTATTTCTCTTTATTCTATTTATTGCTTTGTATATCCTGTATTTATCTGTTGTAGTGTTCAATGTGGAAAATATCTGTGTATATCTGACATATAGTCCGTCATTCTTTCTGTGACGCGACTTGAGTATGGGAAAAGCGCTATAAAAATACAATTTATTATTATTATTATTACCGAAGTACCTAAAATATTCACATTGGTTCTGTAGTAATATACGGAAATATCAACATAAAGCACATTAAAATATGGTACAAAGATAACGGAAGACATACAGGGTGCACTTAAAGTTCGCCAGGGTTTGAACATCTTATTACGACTCTGGTAATACTATTAAATATTAACCTCACCAGTCCTCCCAGTCCAAGTTGAATCGTAGGGGTAGAATAGCACTAATACGCCTGGCACATCGCATTATCGCTAAAGATCCTCGATAGAGAATAGTTAAACGTCCCAGCCTGGATGTGCGAACATTCCGAAGCCACATGGATGTCAGCAAAGACCCCACAGCCTGCACAAACCCGTCTCGTTGCCAAACAAACTATACACGACGCCGACAGATAAAGTTTATTTTTATTTTTCTGCGTGAGATTATCTTCCACCTATTTAACTTTCGAAAGCGGATATACGCCTCCCTCCGTAAACCATTAAAGTAACATCCTAGTCATTCAACTTCTTGGAACTTCACACGACATCTCAATATCATTGCATTTCGCTTACGCACTCAATATAAATAATAATAATTATTGTTATTGTTGTTGTTAACGCTCATCAACACCTGTCTTCTTTTGGCGAATTGCCCAATAATAAAAGCACCAACGTAAAATACTTACAGTGAAGCTTAGCAGAGTAGCAAGTCAGCATGCGCAATGATGCAAGAGTAGAAGAGAAAGTAATTTATGGGCGGAAAAAATTTGTGACGCCTGTGAAAATATGGGCGGAGTTAAACTCTAAGTTCTCCGCATGTATAGCCACGCCCCATTCCTCAGGCTGTAGCCTATGGCAAGCCGTTTTGACATTTATTCAGCCTTTTTTGGATGCGAAATTTCAAAAGGCAGATATCGTTTCCTTTAAATTTGATATAATCATTTTCTCAATTTATATCACCTTTTCAAAGTATGAGATCGATTTTTTCAATATTTGATATCAACATTTTGAATTTAGATATCAACCAATACATCTTGCCTGAAGAAGGGGCCTGAGTTGCCTTGAAAGCTTGCATATTGTAATGTTTTTAGTTAGTCAATAAAAGGTGTCATTTTGCTTGGCTTTTCACTACATTCATAATGGCTAACACGGTACAACACCCTAGTACTACAGATATCAACCAATAGAAAACTGATATCAGTATTTTTAACTTTGATATCGAACGCCGGTTTTGAAGTTTGTAATTTGGACAGTCGCCTTATTTAAAATGATTATATTGCGGTTCTACTTCAATTAACGGCACAGTTGCCCTCCAACTAGAACCTAGGCCATTGCATGCGTATTCGTTACAGGGATTACAGTTTACTTCTTATATAAACTGACCATTTAAAGATCAGCACTATTTCATTCTACCCGAACCATTTCTCTTTAGGCTTTGTTACATCATCTTCAAAATAACGAAGACAAATGTGCTTTTATTCCAGGACCCTTTCTGTGAATTCTGTAATATACGAAAATAAATATATTTTAAAATTTTCAGATGATCCTATATGACTGTGAACCTATCGAATAAGATTAAAGATGTTACAGTCCAATAGTTGATTATTTTGTTAACTAAAAAAGCAAATAAAATATATTCCTAACTTTTCCTTTAGAATTTTACTTTGAAACTGTCCGTAATGGGTGGCACGGTGACGCAGAGGGTAGCGCTGCTGCCTCGCAGTTAGGAGATCTGGGTTCGTTTGTATGTTCACCCCGTGTCTGTGTGGATTTCCAGTTTCCTCCCACAGTCCAAAGACATGCAGGTTAGGTGCAATGGCGATTCAAAATTGTCCCTAGTGTGTTCTTGGTGTGTGTGTGTGTGTGCGTGCGCGCCCTGCCCGGGGTTTGTTTCCTGCCTTACGCCCTGTATTGGCAGGGATTGGCTCCAGCAGACCCCCGTGACTCTTTGGTTAGGATATAGCGGGTTGGATAATGGATGGATGGATGAACTGTCCGTAATGTACAATGTATCGTTTAACTTGTGTTATTTTTGTTGTTTGTTTGTAAAGTTGTGTTATAAGTAGCTCTAAAGCTACCATTTTAAACTCCTGTGCATAAAGTACCACCGAAAAAAATTATTGCAGATTGCAGAAAAAATGCCATCTCCTACTAGAGCAGGTAATGTTGTAAAAGGTGCTGGGAATTTCAGGTATCTCAAGACAGTTCTACACTCACCACAGCCCTTTAAACACGATAGATGAGAAGCCAGCAAAAGGGAGCAGAGTCTCATATGATTTCACTCTTTTAAAATAGAAATTGTATTGTGTTCATTTTATCATGTGTAGAATACTAAGATGGTGTCTTGGAAATTTTAATACTGGCAACAAAAGGATGAATGTACTTGTTAACTGAAGCAACAAAGTGGTTAAAAAACAACATACTTCTCTGAAGCCAACTTAATGCAATTCAGGGCTGTAAGGGGCCCAGAGCCTGTCCCAGCAGCATGGAGCACAAGGCAGGTGCCAGCTAGACCTTTCAGAACTGTTTGTCTTACAGAAAGCAAACTGTATGCTCTCAAACAGAATTCACCCACTCCATTCAGGATTCCTGCTTCTGTCATTTAAAATAACTGTTCTTTCCAGATGCTATTAATCTTTTAATTTGATTTAATTTGGTATGCTTCCATACTTCCATCCATTCATTATTTCAGGGTTTGTTATCAACTGTAATTTTGTGATATCACTTAAATCAGTTGTAGGGGACAGTGGAATGAATCACTCATGTGTACTGCAGCAACGGGCAATTAAGGAAAATGTGCCCCCATTTAAGGAACAGTTCAGCTCCAATCAAGCTGCTGAGGCAAAAAGGTGTTTTTTTCTCTAGCTTGAGTTGGCTTTCCAATTCCTTCCTAAGCATAGTGGATTTATTATCTTTTTATATAGTGAATCTTTGGGATTTTTTAAATCCCATTCTGTTATTGAAATAACTTCTTGTGGCTTACTTATACATATAGTGTGTGGTTTTTCTTTATCTATAATAATAAAAGGCAAAGCCCTCACTGACTGACTGACTGACTCACTGACTCACTCATCACTAATTCTCCAACTTCCCGTGTAGGTGGAAGGCTGAAATTTGGCAGGCTCATTCCTTACAGCTTACTTACAAAAGTTAGGCAGGTTTCATTTCGAAATTCAAAGCGTAATGGTCATAACTGGAACATATTTTTTGTCCATACACTGTAATGGAGGAGGCAGAGTCACGTATCGCGTCATCACGCCTCCTACGTAATCACGGGAACTAAAAACAAGGAAGAGATTTACAGCACGAGTCACACGCGGGAACGAAGGTAAATGACGTTAATTTTTGACTGTTAATACTGTGTAAGCATACATATTAACACATGTGCAATTAAACGTGTGCATTTACGGTGTGATTTCTCAGGCTTAAAAGCTCACCTTTTATCAAACGCGGGAACAAAGGTAACTGACGTTGTTCACTGTCTTTTAATACTGTGTAACCATACATATTAACACATGTCCAATTAAACGTGTGCATTTACGGGGTGATTTCTCAGGCTTAAAAGCTCGCCTTTTACTAAAAAGGTAAATGCAAAACTATTTTCAATCAGTTTATTGAAACGCTCCCGTTAAGGATTGCAATAACATATTCGCGAGATAAAAGAACGAAGTAGGGGGAAATGGAGGAACAGCCGCAAACAGCGAAGAGCAAAAAATTAATTAAACAATTGAGAACGGAGCGAGTTAAGCATACAAGCATGTTCATAAGGGAAACAAAGCACGGTGTAAAACGTAAGTTTAAATTAAGTTTATAGAAACGCTCCCGCTGCGGATTGCAATAACATATTCGCGAGATAAAAGTTTAATGAGAAGACACGAGGTATAAACGAACCACACGCCGTGGCGCAACGTTAGGGGCAACAGTTTCAACCATTCTATGATCTGCTTCTCGCAACTGAAAGACGGCACATGGCGGATGTTAGCCGACTTGCTGACCGCAACGTTAGGGGCTTCAAGTATGGCGCTGACGCCACATCTCAGTGCCAACACTTTGCAGACTGTACTTAAAAGACACGCCCTCCTCAGTGGACAGTTCAAAACACCAATCAAACTAACGATGACATCAAGTATTACCCAATCAAAAGTAGGAAAGGAGGCATCTTCATAAAATGCGTGTGGGATGATTTGCATGAGACGCTGCTTTAAAAAAAAAATGATAAAAAAAATACGGGATAAATCCCGTCCAGTATTGATTCAAAACGGGACGCGCAATTTCATTCTCAAACGCGGCACGATTCCGTATTTTAAAGGACGGGTGGCAACCCTACAGTGCCAGGTAACCACCCATACAATCAGATTGTGATTCAGACTAGGAATGCAATGAATGTAATTACCCCGATCTACATACAAGGCGAAAGTCTTGCAACATTCAAAGATGATGGTTTGGGATAATTAGTACTTATTAAGTACACCATGGCACATAAAAGAGCTTATAAAGCCTTGAACCGAAAAAAGCAAGATCTCAGAGATCGTAAAAAAAAAAATAGGAGGTAATGTCGTTTTACTCGCTGTAGATTTTAGTCAAACATTACCAGTTATTCCACGAGGGAGACCAGCAGATGAACTCAACGCATGTTTAAAATCCATGCTTCTCCCACGCTCGGTTATATGTCGCGTGTTCTCGGGTAGGTACACCAAAAAATGTATACATTTAAGCATGTAATGGGCAAAGAAAAAATGAGGTATACCCGAAGGCACTGCAGTAGTACTCAATGTAACTTTACTTCTTAAATGTTAATGTTTTACTGTTTAATAATTTATACGCTTCTTATATATTGTTCAAATTCTTTTATCAAAATACCAGTGACAGCGCAATGCACGATAACATGGACTGAATACACCATACGCATCTGCCCACGGCCGCCCTGGTGCGCGCAGATAGGAGTTGATTCTAAAATAAAATAAACATAAAAAGAGTAATACAATCATCACCCATAAAGCGGATAGCAGACGTGACGTATTATATGTGTACCAGATTTCAAGTCAATAGGTGAAACGGTTTGCAAGCTACAGGTGATTTAAAATCCTGGACAGACCAACGAAAAGCCACGGTAGCAAATTATAGAAGAAGATTTTACTGTTTAATAATTTATATTTATATGAAATGTGCTTCTTATATATTACTTCATATTCTCATATGATAATGATGTTAATGTTGTTTTATATTGATTTCTATGTTATTGTAAGTGCATCTATGTGTGTATATGTATGTATAATATATCTGTATATGTGTGTATATATGTGTATATGTATATATATATGACAGCAACACTCATAACAATGACAACACAATTACATTGACAATCATGTTACGTTATTTTTAAAATGTTTCCTTTACTTTTTCATAACCTCTTTAACACACTACTTCTCCGCTGCGAAGCGCGGGTATTTTGCTAGTATTAACATATTTGTTAAGGACATATTTATTGTTTAGTTTGCTAGCGGCTAGTTTCATTTGTTAATTATGTGAATTATTAGATAGATAGATAGATAGATAGATAGATAGATAGATAGATAGATAGATAGATAGATAGATAGATAGATAGATAGATAGATAGATAGATAGATAGATAGATAGATAGATAGATAGATAGATAGATAGATAGATACTTTATTAATCCCAAGAGGAAATTCACAGTCCAAAGACATGCAGGTTAGGTCGATTGGCGATTCTAAATTGGCCCTAGTGTGTGCTTGGTGTGTGGGTGTGTTTGTGTGTGTGTCCTGTGGTGGGTTGGCACCCTGCCTGGGATTGGTCCCCTGTCTTGCACCTTGTGTTGGCTGGGATTGGCTCAAGCAGACCCCCGTGACCCTGTGTTCGGATTCAGCGGGTTGGAAAATGGATGGATGGATGGATATATATATATATATATATATATATATATATATATATATATATATATATATATATATATATATATATATAAATAGTTCTGTTTAGCCTTTGGTTAGTTTAATGCTTTTTGATTATTGATATTAATGACTAATCACATATGTTTTGTGTTGTTATTTATTCTCTTGTGATTGTTTTCAAGTTATTTTGTTTCAACATTTGCTGTACTAGTTATTAGTCTGGGCAGTTTCCCATCAACTATATTTTATCCTGTCTATATTTTGGTATCAGTTGGCTCATCTGCAGCTGGTGCAAAATGCAGTAGAAAGGTTACTAATGGCCACCCAGAAGAGGGAACACATCACTCTTGTCCTGACCTCTCTTTGCTGGCTCTCTGTTAAGTACTGGATTGAGTTTAAGGTGCTTTTGTTTGTGTTTAAAGCCCTAAATAACTTTCTTTCTCCATTTATTTCAGACCTTATTTCCAAGTATTCCATTGCCAGGTCACTCAGAACCTGTTCTCAATCTCTTCTGGTGGTACCACGTGCTCACCATATATGGAGTGGTGTGAGACCTAAAGAGTTAAATGGTTAAAAACCTGAAAAGTGACTCTTCAGGATAAGGGCTGCAGCTGTGAGTTGAAAGATGATTCAATGTCAGACGTACAAACACAGAGCTTTGGGCAGCTGTGGAAGAAACAAGCAGTCAATACATTTCATGCACACAAATCTCAAGCTGACAGCTGAATGCAAGCTGATGTGCATGCCAGTGTGAAGCGATTTCTGCCTAACCAGCTAAAACATATTAAACTGAATGTATGCAGGAAACTACCAAGGTTCGAGTGCCCTGTATGGGGAATGGAATTAGAATAAAGGAGATAAAGTGTATAGCGCATGATTTTTGTGGTTTAACAAATCAATGAAGTATTATCAAGGCGCCTTATTTTTCTAGCAAATAAGATATACTGTATTACTTTATATTATAACTGATATATGCAAATCTGTTATTTAAGATGAGTGTATAAATAAGGGATGTGCCCTTTGTTCAGTCATAACCCCTACTGTTCATCTGTTAACTACAGATTCACAAAAAGAATTAAAGGTAGATGACAGGCTTCCTCCTGCCTGGTTCTTTGGGGTGATTATTTATATTGATTAAATTTCTTTCACAGTGGTAATACAGCTTCTTCAGTGGCCTAAAGCTGCCTAAAGCTTTGGAATGCCCTGCTTTTTGATGTCTGAACTGCTTCCACTGTTCGGACATTGTAATCATGCTTATAGTCACACTTTTTAAATTTGGCTTTTGGGGATGCATTGTAAAGCATTTGTTTATGATATCTTTAGGAGGGGTGAGGTAGGGGTGTCCTTTGATTTGGCTTTTTGTAAGACAATCTAGTTGATGATGTACTGTGACATTTTTATGTGTTTTATTGTTTTTATTACCTCTTTTATTTGATTTTTACTCTGTATAGCACTTTGGTCAGCCTCTGTTTGCTTTTAGATGTGCTTTTTAAACAAAAAGGAACTTACCAGATCCTTTACCCACTGCTGTGGGTGGGTGGGTAGTGGGGCTACTGTAAGTAAAAAGAGTCAAAAATCACTGACAAAGACATACATAGTTAGAGTTCTGGTGACATAGGCCCATCTCCCGAGCATTCTGCAGTATTTTATAAGTTTGTGCTTGGCAGTGTAATATGATGAAATCCTTCTCAATATTTCTGGTGTCACTTCCAATGGGCAGTGCAGCAGTTCTTCCAGGTCCCACAGCAAATTCCTTAGAGGAGGAAAGGATGAGTCTTTTTGTTCTTCTTCTTCTTCTTTTTCACCCTTTTCTACTTTTATTTGGTGTCAACGTGCCTGATCAACCTTCTCAATACAGCTTGGTCCTCCTCCTCCTCAGTCAATCCTTTTCCTTCAAATCTTCTTTTACTTTATCCATCCTCCCTCACTTTCCCAACCCCTGAAATTCCATTCCCATCGCTCTTTTGCCCACATATTGATTGCCTCACCTCATCACATGTCCATACTACTTCAACCTACTTTCCTGTACTTTTTTTGATATTTCTCCCATTTTTCTTGTGCCTCTGATTGTCTCATTCCTTATTCTAACAATTTCTGATACATCTAACTACTTCTTCTACACTCCCTTTACTGCCCATGCCACAGCTGTGTACATTATTGCTGGTCTTACTGCTATCTTAAAAACTTTACCTTTAACACCTTTGCCTCAATTCTTTGATCACATAGTTCTCCTGATTGCTTCTTCAATTGTTCCACCTACACTTTACTCTAGGTTATCTATGCATCTAATTCTCCACCTTGGGATACCACTGAACCTAGATATTTAAATGTACCCACTCTTTTCAATAGCTCTCCCTGGAGGCTAACCTCTGAATAAAGATCATCATTAAACCTCAAATATTCTGTCTTCTTCCTATTTATCTTCAATCATCCATCTTCCAAAACACTTCTCTGTTCTTTCAGCTTCCCCTCCACTTCCTCTTTTCCAGTGAGACACAACACAATGTCACCAGCAAAAATCATGTACCAAGAGATTGGTCTTTTATCCTATGACTGAACACATTCATAACCAGTTCAAAGAGGTAGAGTAGGTGCAGACTAGGACCTTGTCTGTTACCCCAACATTCCTTCTAAACTGGGTCCTCACTCCCTCATACATTTCCTGGATATTCATCACATACTTCTCTGATGCTCCTTTTTCTCTCATGAATCTCCAGACCTCTTGACCTGGCACTTTATCATAAGCCTACCCCAAATCAATAATCACCATTTGCAAACCTTTCTGTTTTTTTTTTTGTTGTTGTTCTGTATCAGGTATCTTAATGCAAAGTCTGAATCAGTTGTTCCTCTCCCTTGCATAAACTGAAACTGTTCCCCTCCTATGGTGTTGTCTTCCCTAAGCCTTTTCTCTAGAATCCCTTCCAAAATATTAATTGTGTTGTGACGTCATCTTTATTTACTGTATGTAAACTTTCCACAATCCTTAACATCACCATTCTCCTTATAAATGGTTACAATCTCCTCTGGCATTGTCTCTTGTTCATAGACCTTGTGCCTTTGATCCCTCAGCACATCTACTCCCTCCTTCCCTAAACTGTTCCACACTTCTACTGGTATTTCATCTGGTACTCTTGACTTTCCATTCTTCATTCTTTTCACTTCCTCCTTTACTTTTTCCCTCCTTTTTGTTGGTCCTAGCTCTTCATTTGCAACTCTAATCCCTAATACTACCCTTGAATTTTCTTCATTCAACAGTTGTTCAAAGTGCCCATTCCATTTATTCTTAATCCTTTCATGCTCACTCAAGACCACACCTTGCTCATCTTTCATCTGCTTTATCTAACTAAAATCCTACCCAGCCTTCATTATTCTAAAAACCATTCTCTCTCCTTCTTTTGTTTCATACATCTCCTCCAAAGCCTGTGCCTTGGCTCTTGCCACTGCGCTCTTTGCCTCCTTGTTTTTCTACCTCTATCTTTCTCTCTCCCTGATTGATACAGTGTTCATAATAACTGTCATGTTTATATTTTGGTCAAAAGGATAACAAACAGAAATGCAGATGCCTAATCAGCAGCTCTAGTCAGTGTATTCTAGATTAAATTTGTGAGTTTTCAGGCTAGATTTGAAAGATGACATTGATGGGGCATCTCTTATATAAGCAAGCAGGTCATCACTCAGCTTTGGGGCCCTATAAATAAAGGCTCAATCTCCAACTCTTCTTTTACTAATCCTTAAAATTCTTTATAGAGTTGTACATTGAGATTGTAATATGCACCCATCTTTGTACCCAATAATAAATTCAGATAATAAGTATGGTCTAGGCCATTTAAAGCTCAGTAATGAAATAAAATTATGTTGAGTGAAGCTAACTACAGAAGAGTCTTAGGACATCCAGAAACTGGAATCAACAGCAAACTAAGAATGAAGGAGGTTAATGGAGATGCTCAAGGTAAATAGACATCTTAAGGCCAATGGAGTTTAATAAGGGTTAATTCAATTTGTAGAATTGCTTGCTGATATGTATAATATAGTGAGTGTTTTCTCTTTTATTTGGTTACTTTTGGAAAATGAAGAGTGTTTTTAGACTATAAAGCAACAGGCATTGGCCTGTGTGTCAGGAACTTGATTGGATTGTTTTGTCTACAGTTGAGAATTTAGCTTCACTTTATTTTTCATGACACCAGCCCCATTTCTTTGTCTGTAGGTGCTGCCATTTTGTGTGTTGTTTTACATGGATGTCACCGTGTTTATGACAAAGAATACCCAAAAAAGAATGCAGTGTGTGTCATGCTGGCATGGCTATTGCTCTGAATGATTCATAGTGCTGAATGACTCTCCCAAAGCTGGGCAAAAACAATGGAGACTGGAGAAGATCAGTTAATGCTGATATTATCAGGGAGAGAATAACCAACAAGAAAGATTGTTCATTGTGTAATTTCTTTGTCCCAAAAGAAGTCAAAAAGTTACATTATTTTGCACATATCAAGTAGCTGTTATGATCAGTGGTTTTAATTAATTTATTGTAGGTTTTCCTGGATACATTTTTAATAATTATGCATCCATTTAAAGATCACAGAAATTAAAGATTATAAATACAATATTTATTTTTCTGCTTTAAGGCTTTCTGAGAAAGTTATAATTTTTTTGTCATTATTTCACAATGCCATTGTGTCTTGGTTTCTATGATGAATTTTTTCTAGACAACTCCAATAACTAATCCCCTTACAGTATCTGTTCTACATCAACAACTCCTAACACTTCAACTGGTATGGCCAGTGATGAGTCCACCTCTGATCATCAGTGTAGGCTGTTGTTAACTGATGACCACGTGAAGAGACATCTGAGGAGCCTACTCACAGGAAAACCTGGGAACAAATGGGAGTCAGTCCTCCAGTTCTTAAGACCTGTGCTGAACAACGTTTTGGTATCCTTTGTCACCTGTTCAGTCTGTCACTAAAACTCTAGAAAGTGCCACTTGTACGGAAAACATTCTGCAATGTCCCAGTTCCAAAAAGGCAGGAGCTTCTTGACCTAATGAGCACAGACCAGTATCACTTACATAATACATCATGAAGACCTTTAAGACTCTGGTCCTAGACAATATGAGCCCTCTTGTGAAAGACCACTTAGACCCTCTGCAGTTTGCCTATCTGACACACATTGAAGTGTAAGATGCAATTATCTGTCTGCTCCACAGGACTGGACAAAGTACTGAAAGGATTATGTTTTTTGATACTCAACCTCAACCTTGCAGTCTTCCTTTTTCAACTTCCACCATTTGATCCTTGGCTCTGCCCTCACTCTCCTCCTCTTCTTGATCTTCAACGTCATCCTACAGACCACCATTCTATGCTGTCTAACTACACTTTTCCCTGCCACCACTTTGCAGTCTTTAATCTCCTTCAGATTGACTCTTCTCCACAGGATATAATCTACTTGTGTGCATCTTTCTCCACTCTTGTACGTCACCCTATGTTCCTCCCTCTTCTTAAAATACGTATTCACCACAGCTATGCCCATCCTTTTCATAAAATCCACTGTCATCTGACCTTCTTCATTCCTCTTCTTGACACCATACCTACCCATCACCTCCTCATCTCCTATGTTCCCTTCACCAATCACCATTTTCTGTCCCTTGGGTACACTGTTTATCACTTCATCTAACTCATTCCAGAAATCATCTTTCTCATCCATCGCACACCCAACTTGCGGGGCATATGCAATAACAAAATTCATTATCACACCTCCAATTTCCAGCTTCATAATCATTACTCTGTCTGACACTCTTTTCATCTCTAAAACACTCTTGACATACTGTTCCTTCAGAATAACTCCTACCCCATTTCTCCTCCCATCCACACCTTGATAGAACAATTTGAGTCCACCTCCGATCCATCTGGCCTTACTTTCCTTCCATTTAGTCTCTTGCACACACAATACAGTATATCAACCTTCCTTCTCTCCATCATATCGGCTAACTCTCTCCCCTTACCAGTCATACTGCCAACATTCAAAGTTCCTACCCTCAGTTCCACACTCTTTACCTTCTTCCTCTCCTCTTTCCTCCGGACACATCCACCTACCCCCCAAACCCCCCCCCCCCCCCCCCCCCCCCAATAACTTCTTCTCCTTCTTCTTTGGCCAACATTAGCCCAATTTCGGCCAGCACCCTGCTGGCTAACAGTACTGGTGGTGGTCATTATTAACCCAGGGCTCGACCGATCCAGTATGGAAATCTGTCTTGTTGTCCGCATGTTGATCTGGCAGAATTTTACACCAGATGCCCTTCCTGACATAACCCTCCCCATTTATCCAGGCTTGGGACCGGCATGAAGAAACACACTGGTTTGTGTATCCCTTGTGGCTGGGTTCTTTATACCAACAGCAATATACTTTCATAATGCTGTACTGTGACTGGGACTGCTCTGTCTCTCTCTTTCTCCTCTGTTTCTCTGCCCACCTCTCCCTCTCTTTTGATTTCTTTCATGAAAATACAGTACAGTACAGTAGCATAGACTTGTCACTTGAATCTTACTACCCTTTGTGACCAGAGACACAGTAGCACCAAGACAGTCCTGAGTTCAAATTAGAGTTAATTTTTTATTTATAAAAACAGAGCCTTCACAGGGTTAGGGTTCCTTCTTTCACAATTCAAATATAGGCACAGAAGGAAAATATGTATTCCTTTTCTTCTGTTCCTCTCCAGTGTGTGTTGTCCACCTTCTTACAATTCTGACTTCCAGATTGAGATGAGGTGGCCTTCTTTCTGTTGATGCCATAGCATTGAATGGCAGAAGCACACCCAGGTCATGTGGAAGCTCAACAAAACAGGGAGTTCTTTTCCAGGCAGAGCTCCCTAACAGCACCCAATGATCCTAATATTGTTGCTCTACAGATCTATGAGTCCCATGCAACTCAGGGGGTGTTCAACCTGGGACAATGCCAAAGAAGCACTGCCATCTATTGTACTGGGGCATGAACTCTCCCAGGTACATATTCCCCCAGTCCATCCATTAATGTTTCTCACCAACTTCAATTAGAAATAGAAATCATCACGGCTGGGCTACATTCAGGTTGTTCTTCCATTATGGCAGGTTAAAACACCACTCTCCATCCCAGTAGGGATGTCTTCCCATCTATTATGGCATCTATACCTTGTGAGGGTCAGTAGATCTTGCAGTTGAATTGCATAACTGTGAGACTTCCAATAAGAATGAAGTTGAATCGCACTGCTCTAATTTAAGGTGTTTCTACTAGTTGTCATTATGAAGGCAGGTACACAGAAAACTCCTGAGAACAACAGACCCCTTCCTTGGGCAGCAGCCATTAGAAGGGTGAAAAAGACGTCAACCTTGAAAAGCATGCAGTATATTTCTCTTTTTAAATTTAGACAGCGGCCATCTTTTTTCCAAATGCATTTGGTACTAATGTTTAATTTGTACACACAGATATACATAAAATTTATGTTGTCAAACTTGCTGGTTCCCCTCCACGATAAAAGAAGAACCCACAATTGTCTCTGAAATAACTTGAAACTGACAGATGTAATTGGCACCCATAATTGTGTAATCCATATTTAACAAAAACACTGCACAACAAAGTTTTTGCTTCTTGAACACTGTTGGGTGTTTGTTATAGATTTTTGGGTGATCGCGAATATCACATCAAAATTTACCCATCACGTACCGTTTCAGAGAAATCTTCAGTTTTGTCATGATTTTTTCTTATATTTGTATCCAAACATTTTCGCTCCCGTAAGTGACTTATCAACAACGGTTTGTGCAGCCTGGGCATGTCCAGGCATGGAATCAGGCCAGGTTGGAAGCTGTTCTGTGGAAGATGACATCCTGGGCAGGTCTGAACGAGCTTGACGCTGTCTCAGCATGCTATATCTGTGGCTTGCATACACCGATCCTGCTCATTTGGTTAATATAGATAGTCCGTGTGTATGTATACTATCAGTATATTAAAGTATAGTATCTGTAGCATTATAACAGTAAGTAAGCTTGATGCTATAGACGTTTTGGTGTTGGGCGATATGTCTCCTCAATGTCGTAACAGCCGCGATACATTCTGTTATATCTGTGGCGAATATACACTTGCACCTCAGAGACGTTGGATGACTGCTCTTGTGAAGAAAGCTTATCATCTATATTTTGGCTGCAAAATTGGTGATCAAGAAAAGGAATGGGTGCCTCACATTTGCTGAGCGCCATGTGCTGTCAGTCTGAGAGCCTGGCTCAGAGGCACTCGAAAGACGATGCCGTTTGCTGTTCCGATGATATGGCGAGAACAGAAAGACCATGTGACAGACTGTTACTTCTGTTTGACTAATGTGTCTGGTTTCTCTGCCAAAAACAAGAAGTCAATTGAATATCCTAATCTGCCTTCAGCAATAAGACCCATGCCACATGACGACAGTCTTCCAATTCCAAAACCACCAGAGGATTGGACCTTAGACGAACCAGATGAAGAAACAGCAATGCAGGGTACTGACAGTGACACTGACTAGGATTTTGAACCGTGCTTATCAGGCGATCCACATCTGATAACACAGTCTGAATTGAACGATTTGGTCAGAGATTTGGGTCTGTCAAAAACAAAAGCCGAGCTTCTGGGTTTGAGACTGCAGGAATGGTGTTTGCTGTCACCAGGTATGAAAATTTCTATGTTTTAAGGCCGACATCATGATATAACCAAATTTTTTGCACATGTCGACAGTCTCTGCTTCTGTTGTGACATTGAAGGATTGTTCTCTGTCTTGGGTTGTCTTCATATTCATTGATTCATCAATGTTAAGCCTGAAAGCTGTTCTGCTACACAATGGCAACGTTTATCCTTAGATACCTGTTGGCCATGCAGCACACATGAAAGAAACATATGAGAATATGGAACTGTTGCTGAAGCATGTCCAGTATACCAGGTGCAACCGGAATATCTGTGGAGATCTTAAAGTTGTTGCTCTGTTACTAGGACTGCAGCTCGGCTATACAAAGTACTGTTGTTTCCTCTGTGAATGGGACAGCCGTGCCAAAGAGTCGCACTATTCTCGACAGAACTGGCCACTCCGTAAAAAGTTAGTTCCAGGACAGAAAAATGTGGCACATGAATCACTTGTCGACCCAGCAATGATATTTTTGCCCCCTCTTCACATAAAACTGGGACTCATGAAGAATATCCTGCAGTGGGCTGGTGCCCTGCCCGGGGTATGTTTCCTGCCTTGTGCCCTGTGTTGGCTAGGATTGGCTCCGGCAGACCCCCATGACCCTGTAGTTAGGATATAGCAGGTTGGATAATGGATGGATGGATGAAGAATTTCGTGAAAGCACTGAACAAGGAAGGTGAAGGATTTCATTATTTAAGACAAATGTTCTCAAGAATAACTGATGCTAAGATCAAAGAGGGCATTTTTGTTTGCCCCCAGATCAGACATGTTATGAGTGACAAGCAGTTTGAAGATTTGTTAGTTGGGCCGGAAAAAATTGCCTGGAAAGCCTTCAAAGATGTTGTTGACAATTTTCTGGGCAATTACAGAGCCCCAAACTACATTCAGCTGGTACACAAACTTCTCAAAGCATACAAGACAATGAAGTGCAACATGTCACTCAAGATTCATTTCCTCCACTCACACTTGGACTTCTTCCCTGCAAATCTCGGTGCTGTTAGTGATGAACACGGTGAAAGGTTTCACCAGGACATCGCTACGATGGAGAAACGATACCAGGGCAACTGGAATCCATCAATGCTTACTGACTACTGTTGGACACTGCAACGTGATGCACTGGACATTGAATACAAAAGAAAATCAGGAGCAAAACACTTTTAATTCTGTTGGATTTAATAGCTTATGCGAAACATAAACGTGACTAAATATGTTATTGTCAGTAAACATATAAATGTCTGTTTCTCAGAGTTCCTACGTGATGCAGTAAAACCAAAACTATATTTGTCCATACCCAGTAGGTACCTGTCACAATCAGCAAAAACTTTTCAGGAAGCAAGACTTTTCAAAAAAAAATGTTGTGCAATGAAATCAGACTTTGCTTTAGAGTTTTGATTTAACAGACTATTTAAAAATGATGGTAAGCTTAACCTAATATTTGCTTGCCCAGCCTTTAGCGTTTGTAATCACCCCAGATAAGCAATTCCTGGATGAGACTCCTCAATGAGACTCCTACACCCATCCACAAGTTGTTTGGCAGACTCATCCTGAACAAACTGCTCCAGCTGGGTCAGGTTTGAAGGGGTCTTCTCCAAACTGCATGTTTCAGTTCTTTATAGATCTTTGATAGGATTCAGATCAGAGCTTATAGAAGGCCACTTCACAATAATGTAATGTTTTGTTCTAAGCCATTCTTGGGTGTTTTTTGTTGTGTGTTTTGGCTCATTATCCTGTTGGAGGATCCATAACTTGCTGACACAGGGCAGTATGTTTCTCTCCAGAATGTTCACTGTACAGGCTCAAGGCACCCCATGCCAGACAGACCCAAACTATAACTGATCCTCCTCCATGTTTCACAGTAGGTATGCTGTTCTTTTCTTTAAAAGCTTTTTTTATAACGTCTGTGGAAATAGAGCTAATGTGACTTGCCACAAAGCGCCAGTTTTGTGCCATCTATCCAAAAGACATTGTCCTAGAAGCATTGTGACATTTTTATGTTTTTGTTTCAACAGTGGAGTCTTCCTGGGTTTTTGATAATTAAGCCCACTGTCACTCAAATAGTGACAGATGGTGTGATCAGACACTGATGGACCTTGACCTTGCAGTTCAGCTTGTATCTCTTTGGAAGTTGTCCTTGGCTTTTTGTCTACTATTCTCACAATCCTTCTGCTCATTCTAGGGTCAATTTTTCTTTTTGTGCCCACAACCAGGGTAGATAGCTACAGTCCCATGGACCATAGTAATATTTGCAACTGAACATTGAGCTACATGACAATGGTCTTCAAGTCTTTGCCTTTCACGTGCTTGTGTATAATTTTCATTCTGATCTCCTCCGACAACTCTTTGCTTTGCTTTCTCTGGTCCATGTTCAGTATGGGACACCAAGCAGGAGAGTGACGACTTGCCTGCTGAATGTCTTGAACGATTGGAGACATGTATGATATGAATTAAAGAAAGCAGCTAGTTTGAAAAATCACTCTCATCCAGTTATTTAGGATCTTTTCTAGGGGTACCAACAAATGTGTAGGATATCTTTGTAGAATAACCAACACATGATCTCTTTTCGTACATGCTGTGCTTTATTCGATGACATATCAATGGCATGCAGGTAGACATAGGACAACTGCTTTTCATTTATTGACTTTTTAGGAGGCATACAGCATTTTTTAATGAACTGTAAGGATATCTAAAAATTTGTCCATGTCTGGACAAACAAATATTTTATTCTGCTTATTAGCACTAATATCCTTGTATTCTTTTTAATACTGGGATTATAATACTGTGAATCCATCTACAAGTATTGTATAGCCTTAGCTTTGCTAGCTATTTCTTTGCATTTCTGTTTTTCCCAAGATATAACTGGAACATACAGTATCATGATGTGTGATGTTGTCACATTATCTCTATGTAAGATACCAACTGAAATGTTTCCAATAATGGAAAGAATCTCATTAAAAAGGTTATATACTATATAACCTTTATATATATATATATATATATATATATATATATTATTGTGAGGGATTGCCGGCCATATATTCCGGCCAACACCTCCAGGCCGCCAGGTGGAGCTCTCCCAACAGCATGGAGGTTCCCCGAATTTCAGCAGGGCCTTATGGACCTTGTAGTTTGTATGCGCAGCCCTGCTGGATACCATGGGGACCACCGGGAGCCACTGTGGGGAGGCTCTCAGATTGCTATGTACCCTATAACCTGGAAGTCCGTCATGAACACATGACCAGAAGGAACGGTGTGCTTCCGGGGTGAAGAAATGGAGTTGTTATATGACCTGGAAGTGTTCCTAGTCACGTGGACAGAGAGGGCAAAACACTTCCAGGTCAAGGACTATAAAAGGACTATGGAAAATCCCAGATGTCGAGCTGAGCTGGGTGGAAGGGTGGCAACGCGTCTGAGAGTGTGGAGGATTGGTTATTGTTTATTGATTAATTATTGATTATTGTATGTGTAGTGTGGAGTGGAGGGTGCTTTGTGCACAGTATTATTATATAATAAATAATAATTAAAGTATTACCTGGTGTTTGGAGTGGTATCTGAGGGTTCAAGGGAGCTCTAGCGCCCCCTACTGCTACAATATATACTAAAAAAATTGAATCTAAAGATTGTGAACTTGCTTTTATATTTGACTTTGATTTTTTTGTTTTTGCTTGAGTTTTAGTGATCTGGTTTTGAATAAATTACATTGCTGACTCTTATCTTAGGGTTTTTTATGGATTACCCCTTAAACTTGATTGTATTACTGACTTGAAGGTGAAACCTGTGGATGGTCAGAAGACACTGTGCTGCTGCCTATGCCCAGGGAAGCATTTTAATGATTTCCTGAAGGACATACAATTATTAGAGACCCCATTGGGGCATCATGAGGCAATGTCACTGTCCTTCAGCTGTTTGTATGCAAGAGTGAATGCTACGTTATAACCAAGTTAAATGTACTCTTTCCTCTTCCTTACATCTATCTCCTAATATCTAAGTCTTATCAGTTTTAATATGGCTACAATTCATACCGAGTGTGTGTCCCCTGAAGGATACACTGTGAATGTGTACTGTGAAGCTGGGGAAAATATTGGGTGCACTTTGGTTGAATCTATACTATACACTACACTACAATGCACTGCACTGCACCACACTACAGTACAAGGTCCCTGAACTGGACTAATAAACAGAAGGAACAACTGCTAGCTCTTCTAGTAGAGAAAATGGAAAGGCCAAGAATGAAATAGAGGAAAAATCCCCAAAGCTCTGCTCTGTATATGACAGATGCAGTAATAGGCCCATGTGCAAAAAGCAAATCTCGTAATCTCCATGATTGTATACACCTTTAATAAAAGAATAAGTGATTGTTTGTCTGTTTGTGTGTCCAGCCAGTTTACTATGTCTCTGTCATTTCAACAGATAGTACATCACAAACATTCTTAATAATAAAGTGCATTGCATTTGTCACTTCAATAGATGTCTGCAATATGCCACCTTTTGGAATGACAGATGCAATGCAATTTATTACTACATGAATTATAAAATACATTCCAATAAATGGAGCACTACAGACGTTAACGCGAAGATCTACTTGATTACTTAGATTTCAACTCATTTTAGATGGGTAGCACAACTAGTAGACAAATAATACAACAACCACATTAACTGTTTTCCTGACATCACCACAGGGGCTGACCTAATCAGAAATAACTATGAGACTTCCGATAAGAATGAAGTGCTAGGCTGGATAAAATGGCGCAGGAACAAAAACATTGCCCTGAATATCACTTAGACTCACGAACCAGTAGTGGATTTCAAGGGGACTGCTGATAACCACCAAGCTGAACACTGAGGATGTGCTGAGAAAATGCATCCGAAGGCTAATTCATACTATAGACCCAAATGAACTGCACTTGTGCATTCAGACAAAAACAGCAATATTTTGACAGTCAACCAAATGAAGTCATATTTTCTGTCACATTTGAAATTGGCATTTAGTTAATTTAAAGTTAAATTAATTTTTAACATATGGGTTTTGTTATTTTGTCCATTCTCAGTATCTACAAGCAGTGAACCTGCATTGTGGATATGGTGCACATACAGTGTCACTAACACAAACGCATTACCAGAACAATCCAGAATGAAAAACCTTATCATCACTAGATGGCGCCTGAAGACCACGTAACACATTAAGGCTGCTAAAATACAGCTCCAGAATGCAACCAGTTTCATTCTGTAAACACAAAGACACAATATATTTTAAATGCTTGGTTGATAGAAACAGCTCACTAAATAAATATTATTATAACATAGCACATCTAATTTGAAATCAGTGTTGAACCTAGTTGAATAAGTGTTTGTATGGTCCTCTGGTAGTAAAGTAGATAGATAGATAGATAGATAGATAGATAGATAGATAGATAGATAGATAGATACTTTATTAATCCCAATGGGAAATTCACATTCTTCAGCAGCAGCATACTGATACAATAAATAATATTAAATTAAAAAATGATAACAATGCAGGTGAAAAACAGACAATAACTATGTATAATGTTGAATGTTAACGTTTACCCCTCTGGGTGGAATTAAAGAATCGCATAGTTTGGGGGAGAAACGATCTCCTCAATCTGTCAGTGGAGCAGGACAGTGACAGCAGTCTGTCGCTGAAGCTGCTCTTCTGTCTGGAGATGATACTATTAAGTGGATGCAGTGGATTCTCCATAATTGATAGGAGCCTGCTGAGCGCCCTTCGCTCTGCCACATATGTTAAACTCTCCAGCTCCATGCCAACAATAGAGCTTGCCTTCCTCACCAGTTTGTCCAGACGTGAGGCATCTTTCCTCTTAATGCTGCCTCCCCAGCACACCACTGCGTAGAAGAGGGCGCTCGCCACAACTGTCTGATAGAACATCTGCAGCATCTTATTGCAGATGTTGAAGGACGCCAGCCTTCTAAGGTAGTATAACCGGCTCTGTCCTTTCTTGCACAGCGCATCAGTATTGGCAGTCCAGTCTAATTTATCATCCAGCTGCACTCCCAGATATTTATAGGTCTGCACCATCTGCACACAGTCACCTTTGATGATCACTGGGTCTATGAGTGGTCTGGGCCTCCTAAAATCCACCACCAGCTCTTTGGTTTTGCTGGTGTTCAGGTGTAGGTGGTTTGAGTCGCACCATTTAACAAAGTCATTGATTAGGTCCCTATACTCCTCCTCCAGCCCATTCCTGATGCGGCCCACGATAGCAGTGTCATCAGCGAACTTTTGCACATGGCAGGACTCCGAGTTGTATTGGAAGTCCGATGTATATAGGCTGAACAGGACCGGAGAAAGTACAGTCCCCTGTGGCGCTCCTGTGTTGCTGACCACAATGTCAGACGTGCAGTTCCCAAGACGCACATACTGAGGTCTGTCTTTAAGATAGTCCACGATCTATGCCACTAGGTATGAATCTAATCCCATCTCTGTCAGCTTGTCCCTAAGGAGCAGAGGTTGGATTGTGTTGAAGGCGCTAGAGAAGTCTAGAAACATAATTCTTACAGCACCACTACCTCTGTCCAAGTGAGAGAGGGATCGGTGTAGCATATAGATGATGGCATCCTCTGCTCCCACCTTCTCCTGATATGCAAACTGCAGAGGGTCAAGGGCGTGTTGAACCTGTGGCCTAAGGTGGTGAAGCAGCAGCCTCTCCATGGTCTTCATCACATGTGATGTCAGAGCAACAGGCCGAAAGTCATTCAGCTCACTAGGACGTGATACCTTTGGGATTGGGGTGATACAAGATGTTTTCCAAAGCCTCGGGACTTTCCCCTGTTCCAGGCTCAGGTTGAAGATGCACTGTAGAAGGCCCCCCAGCTCCGATGCACAGACCTTCAGCAGTCGTGACGATACTCCATCTGGACCCGCTGCTTTGCTGGCACGAAGTCTCCTCAGCTCTCTGCTCACTTGCGCTGTTGTAATTATGGGTGGGGATGTCTTTCCTATGCTGGTATCAGCAGAAGGATGTGTGGAGGGTGCAATACTCCGAGGTGAGAGTGAGAGTGGGTTAGGGTGGTCAAACCTGTTAAAGAAGTTGTTCATTTGGTTTGCTCTCTTCACGTCTTTCTCAATGGTGGTACCCCGCTTCGAGCTGCAGCCAGTGATGATCTTCATCCCATCCCACACTTCCTTCATGCTGTTATTCTGCAACTTCTGCTCCAGCTTTCTCCTGTACTGCTCCTTCACCGCCCTGAGCTGGACTCGGAGTTCCTTCTGCACGTGCTTGAGCTCTCCCACTTGGACAGAGGCAATGGCGCTGTAAGAATTATGTTTCTAGACTTCTCTAGCGCCTTCAACACCATCCAACCTCTGCTCCTTAGGGACAAGATGACAGAGATGGGAGTAGATTCATACCTGGTGGCATGGATCTTACAAACAGACCTCAGTATGTGCGTCTCGGGAATTGCAGATCTGACATTGTGGTCAGCAACACAGGAGCGCCGCAGGGGACTGTACATTCTCCGGTCCTGTTCAGCCTATATACATCAGACTTCCAATATAACTCGGAGTCCTGCCACGTGCAAAAGTTTGCTGACGACACTGCTATCGTGGGCTGCATCAGGAGTGGGCAGGAGGAGGAGTATAGAAACCTCATCAAGGACTTTGTTAAATGGTGCGACTTAAACCACCTACAACTGAACACCAGCAAAACCAAGGAACTGGTGGTGGATTTTAGGAGACCCAGGCCCCTCATCCACTACATCCATTAAACAGTGTCATCTCCAGACAGAGGAGCAGTTTCAGCAACAGACTGCTGTCACTGTCCTGCTCCACTGACAGACTGAGAAGATCATTCCTCCCCCAAACTATGCGACTCTTCAATTCCACCAGAGGGGGTAAACGTTGAACATTATTCAAGTTATTGTCTGTTTTTTAGCTGCAATTTTTTTTTTTTTTTTTATATTACTCTTTGATTTAATATTTTTTGCTGCTGGAGTATGTGAATTTCCCCCTGGGATTAATAAAGTATCTATCTATCTATCTATGCTGATCACCGTTTTTAAAAGCCCTTTTCTTCTGGTTCAAAAGGCCCTTGATGTCACTTGTAATCCATGGCTTGTTGTTAGCATAGCAGCGTACAGTTCTTACTGGAACTACAATGTCCATACAGAAGTTGATGTAGTCAGTAGTGCAGTCAACAACTTCCTCAATGTTCTCATTATGAGATCCCTGCAGGATATCCCAGTCTGTAGTTCCAAAAAGTTCTCTCAGAGTATTCTCAGCCTCCGGGGTCCACTTCCTGAATGATCGTGTGGTTACAGGTAGGACTCTCACTTTTGGTTTATAGTGAGGCTGAAGCAGAACCAGGTTATGATCTGCTTTCCCAAGCGCAGGCAGCGGGGGTGGCGCTGTATGCGTCTTTAACGTTTGCATACAGTAAATCAATAGTCTTATTTCCCCGGGTGTTACAGTCCACATACTGGGAGAATGCAGGTAATGTTTTGTCCAGCGTCACATGGTTAAAGTCTCCAGCGATTAGCACAAGTACCTCAGGGTGCTGCGTTTGTAACTTAGCAACAGCAGAATGGATGATGTCACTCGCTGACTCCTCGTCCGCCCGAGGAGGGATATACACGATGACAACAATGACATGTCCAAACTCTCTGGGCAAGTAGTAGGGACGTAAACTTACGGCCAACAGTTCGATATCCCTGCAGCAAGTGGAGATTTTGACGTTAATGTGTCCAGAGTTACACCACCGTGTATTAACATAGAGAGCGAGTCCTCCTCCTTTGTGCTTCCCACAGGTACTTGCATCTCTGTCCGCTCTAACTGTGCTAAACCCGGGTAGCTCCACGTTGGCATCTGGGATGGTGTTATTTAGCCAGGTTTCGCAAAAACACAACAAACTGCATTCTCTGTAAGTCCTGACATTTTTCACCAGCGCAGCCAGTTCGTCGATCTTATTTGAGATTGAGTTTACATTCCCCAGAATCACAGAAGGCACCGAAGGCTTGAAACGCCACTTTCTTGCAAGCCGCTTCATTTTTAGCTTAGTGCCGGCTCTGCTGCCACGATACCGCCTTCTTACCTCGTCAGGTAAATATGGAACCACACCGGCACTGGCATTTGTTCTCAGCGCTCGAAGTTGAGTACTTGAATATGCGAGTCTCTGCGTGTAAAAATCCATGCCCACGTTGTAATAGTAAGTGTGTCCAGGGAACGAATCCACATAAAATAAAGTAATAGGAGTGATCAATAAATAAAAATAGAAAAATAAAAGTAGAAAAGTACACATACATATACAGTCATACACGGAGCTGCTGAAAAGGCTGCCACTCACGGCGGCGCCGGATGTTTGATTGTAGCAAAAGAAGTATTATTTTTGACACATACACAGAGTACAGCAAAACTTTCACATGTATGTCTGAAGAGTATCCAACATATTGCCACTTTCCAGTGCCATGCAAAAGTATCAATGACTTTATGAATTTCTAAACATAAGATTACTGGGCGATCATTCAGCTTACCAGTTTTAGATATGCAGTATTAACAATAATAACATTTCTTTACATTTACATAGCATCATGCCATTTCAGTTTCAAGAATTCTATTAAAAACTTTACTTGCAGCACTTGCCTTATTATTTTTGTTAATTTCAAGCTCTTACTTTTTGTTAATTTCCCAGTCTCACTTTTTAAAAAGAATTCTCCTTTCTTTATTTATTTTTTGTTTGTTTTTTAATTTTTGTGTTTTGCCCTGCAGTGCCATTGTAGCTTTACCAGTAACTAGGCAGTAACTTTAAATTGAACTATTTCTGGCTGCTTCAAATAAGACATTGCTAGACTGTTATTACAAGAATCCAAAGCAGATTTAAATGTTCTTAACAATTACAGAGCATTTTTAGATTTTCATTAAGGAAATATTGTGGTATCATATAGGCAAGAAAGAGACATATGCCAAACACACACACACACCCACATAAATATATATATATATTGTCACAGGAGACTGGGGGACAGACCCAGCCGGAATGCCTGGAAGGACCGGGAGGTGGCATATATGTCCCCTGGGCCACGAGGGGGCAACCGCCCTGGATCTTGAGGGGACCACGGGAGAGGAGCAAGGAGGCTCAAGCCCATTGGGGCTTGTGGCCACCGCCAGGGGGCGCCCTGAGTCTCAGAGAGCCTGGGAGGCATTCACTTATGCCACACCGGGGAAGATGGAGGAAGATTCTTCCAGGGACGCCCGAAGTGCTTCCGGGTGCAAGAGCAGCATTTCCACCACACCACGAAGTGCTGCTGGGAGGACATCATCAAGCACCTAGAGCACATCCGGGTGGAAATAAAAGGGGCCGGTGCCCTACAATCAGGGAGCTAGAGTCGGGAGTGGGAGCAGGACAAAGCTCACGTGGAGAGAGGAAGAGGCGGCCCACGGACAGTGTGAGAAAGGCCCGTGTTAGGAGTGATTGGAGCTGGGAGCACTGTGTGCTGTGCGGGACTGTGTTAAATAAATGTGTGTTTTTTTATAAAGTCTGGTGGCGTCCGGGCATGTCTCACAATATATATATATATATATATATATATATTTATATATATGTGGAGAGGTGCTATGTGTATATATACAGTATATATATATATATATATATATATATATATATATATATATATACAGTAATCCCTCCTCCATCGCGGGGGTTGTGTTCCAGAGCCACCCGCGAAATAAGAAAATCCGCAAAGTAGAAACCATATGTTTATATGGTTATTTTTATATTGTCATGCTTGGGTCACAGATTTGCGCAGAAACACAGGAGGTTGTAGAGAGACAGGAATGTTATTCAAACACTGCAAACAAACATTTGTCTCTTTTTCAAAAGTTTAAACTGTGCTCCATGACAAGACAGAGATGACAGTTCCGTCTCACAATTAAAAGAATGCAAACATATCTTCCTCTTCAAAGGAAACAGAGAGTAAAGCAAACAAATCAATACGGCTGTTTGGCTCTTAAGTATGCGAAGCACCGCCGGTACAAAGCTGTTGAAGGCGGCAGCTCACACCCCCTCGTCAGGAGCAGAGAGAGAGAGAGAAACAAAGTCAAAAATGAATACGTGCCCTTTGAGCTTTTAAGTATGCGAAGCACCGTGCAGCATACTTAAAAGCTGCACACAGAAGGTAGCAACGTGAAGATAATCTTTCAGCATTTTTAGACGAGCGTCCGTATCGTCTAGGTGTGCGAACAGCCCCCCCTGCTCACACCCCCTACGTCAGGATCACAGATATTCAGCGCAAGAGAGAGAGAAAGAAAAGTAAGTTGGGTAGCTTCTCAGCCATCTGCCAATAGTGTCCCTTGTATGAAATCAACTGGGCAAACCAACTGAGGAAGCATGTACCAGAAATTAAAAGACCTATTGTCTGCAGAAATCCGTGAACCAGCAAAAAATCCGCGATATATATTTAAATATGCTTACATATAAAATCCGCGATAGAGTGAAGCCGCGAAAGGCGAAGCGCGATATAGCGAGGGATCACTGTATATATATATATATGGTTGAAATAGTTTACTGTCAAATAAATGCAAAGAGTACACGACACGTGTTTCGCCCTCATTCTGGTTATATATATATATATATATATATATATATATATATATATATATATATACTGAGTGGGGCAGTGTTGCAGGTGGCTGGGGGGGGGGGCGACCTGGCCGGGATGCCCCGAAGGACCGGAAGAGGGCTTACGCCTTCCCCAGACCACGTGGGGATGACCGCCCTGGTACCTATGTTGGGGCCTGTGGTCAGTGCCAGTGGGCACCCCAATGCCTTTGGAGCCCTGGACCTCAACACTTCTGCCACACCCGGAAGTGCTGGGGGAAGAGAAGCGCAGCCGGCACTTCCGCCACACTGGGGAGTGCCGGTGGAAGATTGCTGGGAAGCACCTGAAGCACATCCGGGTGATTATAAAAGGGGCCACCTCCCTCCGTTCGTAGGCTGGAGTCGGGTGGAAGTGGACAGAGCTCAGGATGAGAGGAAAGAGGCGGCCTGAAGAGAAGGAAAAGGCATTGTTGTTGGCCAGGACTTTGGGGACTTTTGGGGGTTTTGAGGTGCACTTTTGTAAATACGCTTGTAAATAAACGTGTTGTGGGTGAACCATCAGTGTCCGCCTGTCTGTGTCCGGGCCGGCTTCCACTATATATATATATATATATATTTATATATATATATATATATATATATATATATATAGATATATATATATATATATATATATATATATATAGATATAGATATAGATATATATATATATATATATACTTACATATACATATATATATATAGAATAAAATTAACAGAAAATATATTAGACAAATAAGAAATGAACAAAGCAATATTTTGGAAACCATAGAAGACAAATAAAACACTAATGAAAATTGAAGAAAAAAGACAAAAAGAAACATATTTAAACATTAGCCAGGGGAAGAACCCTAGCTTAACTATAACTGTGTCTAGTGTTGTTATGCCTCACCCTAAGTAGGCTGACCCAAAACCACACAGATAGGCTTTGCCCTGTACAGCCCCAAAAATGAGGAGCAGGCTTTTAAAGTTCAGAAATACTAAATATATAGTATAGTATACTATACTATATAGTCAGTACATGGGCTCTCTCTCTCTCTGTCTCTCTCTCACTCTCTCTCTCACACACACAGGTAGATAGATAGATAGATAGATAGATAGATAGATAGATAGATAGATAGATAGATAGATAGATAGATAGATAGATAGATAGATAGATAGATAGATAGATAGATAGATAGATAGATAGATAGATAGATAGAGGAATCTATCTATCTATCTATCTATCTATCTATCTATCTATCTATCTATCTATCTATCTATCTATCTATCTATCTATCTATCTATCTATCTATCAAAGTTCTGGCTTGAGAGACAAGTCTTACAAAGAATCTTAATAAAGGAGGAAATTTATTTATAACAAAAGTAGTTAAAAATGACCCACAGAAAGCAAGTACTAAATTGTAAGCCAATGATTAAAAGCCAGATTCAAAAATTCCAGAAACCAGAAAATTCAATACTCACAGCTAATGAACCCTTCAACGATCAATGAACTGCTGACCCCACCTCTTGGAGTTCCACCCACGGAAAATAAGAATAATAACATCAGAGAAGACATGGTACATAAATAATAAATTATAAATAAACAGAAAAATATTAACAAAAAATGAATTATCACAATATATACATACATGTGCCAGGGAACACACTTTTACTGTAACATAATACTTTGTCTACAGGTTTTTATAATAATAATAAGTTAATTAATAATGTAATTATATTATGGCAATCAATACACCACTCTCAAATATAAACTAGAATAAAAGGAATAAAACAGAAAATAATGAAAACTTGTGACTTGGCCATGACAGTCCCAGTGAGGCTTCATGCAGCCTTATTGCTGTTGGCATAAAGGAGCCTCTGTGGTGTTTGCATTTCTGCTGAATGATTCATTGGCTGAAAGTCCTCTGTGTTAGTGTGTTGGAAAGAGAATGTGCAGCATTATTCTTAATGCTGCTCAGATTTATTTTAATTCTCTCCTTTGCTACGATGTCCAGGGGTTTCAGAGTGTGTCCCATAACTGATCCTGCCCTTTTAATTGTTTTTTTATTCGGCAGGCTCTGTTGAAGTGATGTTACCGGCCCAGCACACCACAGCATAGAAAATCACACTGGCCATCACAGAGTTATAAAAGATTTGAAGGATGTCACTGGGAATGCCACTAAAGGAATACCAAAAGACTCTCTCCTTTCCTTTCTTATGTAGCTCCTTTGTGTTACGAGACCAGTCCAACCTGTCATTGAGGTGGACCCCCAAGCACTTCTACCAATGCACCCACTCCTAGTGACCGGCGTAGAGTCTCTTTGGGATGGTGAGAGTCAATAACCATTTTTATGGTTTTGCTGATGTTAAGAAACAGACATTTCCCAAAGTTCTCCAATAAACTCCTATCCTCTGTCTCATCCGCATTATCAATACAGTAATCCCTCCTCCATCGCGGGGGTTGCGTTCCAGAGCCACCCGCGAAATAAGAAAATCCGCGAAGTAGAAACCATATGTTTATATGGTTATTTTTATATTGTCATGCTTGGGTCACAGATTTGCGCAGAGAGACAGGAACGTTATTCAAACACTGCAAACAAACATTTGTCTCTTTTTCAAAAGTTTAAACTGTGCTCCAAGACAAGACAGAGATGACAGTTCAGTCTCACAATTAAAAGAATGCAAACATATCTTCCTCTTCAAAGGAGCAAACAAATCAATACGGCTGTTTGGCTTTTAAGTATGCGAAGCACCGGCACAAAGCTGTTGAAGGTGGCAGCTCACACCCCCTCCGTCAGGAGCAGAGAGAGAGAGAGATAGAGAGAGACAGATAAAAAAATCAATGCGTGCCCTTTGCTTTTAAGTATGCGAAGCACTGTGCAGCATGTCACTTCACGAAGCAGCTGCACAGAAGGTAGCCAACGTGAAGATAATCTTTCAGCATTTTTAGACTAGCGTCCGTATCGTCTAGGTGTGCGAACAGCCCCTCTGCTCACACCCCCTACGTCAGGATCAGAAAAAGTCAGCGCAAGAGAGAGAGAGAGAGAGAAAAGTAAGCCGGGTAGCTTCTCAGCCATCTGCCAATAACGTCCCTTGTATGAAATCAACTGGGGAAACCAACTGAGGAAGCATGTACCAGAAATTAAAAGACCCATTGTCTGCAGAAATCCGCAAACCAGCAAATAATCCGCGATATATATTTAAATATGCTTACATATAAAATCCGTGATGGAGTGAAGCCGCGAAAGGCGAAGCGCGATATAGCGAGGGATCACTGTACACCCTATAAGTGCAGAATCATCAGAAAATTTCTGCAAGTGACATGAGCTGGTGTTGTATTTATAGTCTGAGGATAAAAGCAAACAGGACTGTTCCTTGTGGTGCTCCAGTGTTGCTCACACAGTCCTTCAGCCTCACAAACTGCGGTTTACCAGACAGACAGTCCATCATCCAGGTCACTATCGGCTCACCCAACTACATATCTCTGAGTTTACCCCTTAGCAGGGATGACTGGATGGTACTGAAGACACTTGAGAAATCAACAACCATTATCCTCACTGTGCTGCCATTTTTGTCCAGGTAAGAATAAGTCTTGTGGAGCAGACAGATATGATTGCATCCTCTAGTCCATTCTTTCTCCAATAGGCAAACTGCAGAGGGTCTAGGTGGTCTACCACAAAAGGACTCAAACAGTCCAGGACAAGCCTCTCGGTGGCCTTCATGATGTGAGAGCTAAGGGCCACTGATCTGTAATCATTAGGTGAAGAGATGCCTACCTACTTTGGAAAGCGAACAATTCCAGGATGTTTACTACAACAGCAGCACTTTTTGGAGCCTTACTGATAAAATGAACAGATAGAATACATGTCACAAAGTTGGTCAGCATGGACCTTAAGAAATTGATGACTGACTCTGTCTGGTCCCGTGGAGTGTCCTGTGTGTAGCTTGTTGAGTTGTCTCCTCACTTGGCCATTAGTTATGAACAGCTCATACTAATAGTCAGTGGTGGACACCTCACTGGCCATTCCAGTTAAAATTGTAGTAATCGTTAATGTAGCAGTGAGTTACTCTTACTTCTTATTCATCCAGTTGTTTAATTAACTGGCCATTCTTCTCTTATTTTGCATTTAGAAGAGTCCAGTAGTGTTAGGTTTTACATCTAGAAGAAATTTAGTGGCATTCATTTTCTGCCTTAGCTTAAAATACTTCAATTAACTTTTTAATTAACCTTTTTCTGTGGAGACCAGACCCTTAATTGTATCCAAAGCCTGACAACTCATGAAAGCTGTGCAGATGCAGATGCAAATGAAATTGAATGTGTTGTGGAGAAATCTCAGAAAAAACAAGCAGAGTCTTCAGAAAGGCAGTCAGAATTTAAGACTTTATTGCACAGCATAGAAAACAAATGCAGGGCAAATAAAGCCTGTCTCAATTCATGAAGTGAGCCCCGAGTGTCCAGAGAGCCCTGAATATATTACAATTCCTATCTCAAAATGCCCCCCTTCCAGACTAGTTTCCCAACATCTACTGTATGGAGGTTCCTATGATGTTTTCCCCACTCAGCACCTTCACCCATAACACTCATCTGGTGTTCCAGACCTTCTCATAACGATATTCTTGCCCCTGAAGACTTTCAGTCTTCTGCCCGATAAACCTTCTCATAACAATATTTTATGCTGGAAGGACATATTTGCCATATTGGCGATAAGCATCATCTGATTACCCCTCCCTTCATTCTTACGGCCCAATCCTGAGCTGTTAAGATCGATGGCCTTTCAGTTTGTTAATCAATTTTTAACTCAACAATTAAGTTGAGATCAGAAGGGCCCATGTATGAAAACTGAACTGCCTAATTAATAATTCAATAAATGATTACTTGTTGCACTAGCATCCTGTAAGGCTAAAGCTAACATAATAGGCAACTGTGCCAGTGAGTGGCAGCGCACAGCTTCACTGATAAGGGCCAAGTTGTGAACAACCGTGACACGACACAGTGCTTGAGAGAAAGAAGGAAAAAGACAAGCCTTTAACAATTGCTTCTTTCAGCTCACTCATATGTGCTACTATATCTTATTATCATTATCACTAAGCTGTATAAAGAAACATTGCCATATAAACTTAAATGCTACTGTAAAACATATATGTGTGTGCTAATATAAAAGCCCATGAACGCAGACAGCAGCGCTCTTAAGTCATGGCACACAGCTGCCCAGTGGTCTGACTGAGGCCAAGCTACTGCTTACGTCACGGCACATGTTCAGGAAAAAGTCCTCTAACTTTCAATAATCAACTCTTCTCTTAAGCCCCATAGTGTTCAAACTAACAAATATCATAATACATTGTGTTTTAATTGTATTGCCTAAGTTATTATGAGCTCTGATGCTGCCATTTAATTGCTTATATGTTTTATACGCTAGCTTAAAAGCTTACCCTTTACTCACACAGGCAAAAAGCTGTGCATGCAGATTGTTTTGTCCTTTATCAGTATTTATTTATTTATAAAGCACTTTAAAAACAACATCAAGGCTGACCAAAGTGTTGCACAATAAAAACCCAACATATCAGACAAACAATAACCAAAGGGTAAAAGAAACAAACATACAAAACACATAAGAGCCAAAGAGATTCATAATAAAAAGTACACATATCATACTGGGTTAAAGGCCAGGGAGTAAAGGTGTGTTTTTAAATAAGATTTAAAGACAGCTAGTGAAGGAGCCTGCCTAACGTGCAACAGCAAATCGTTCCAGAGTTTTGGAGCTGCAACTGAAAAAGCCGATCACCTCAGAGTTTGCATCGTGCCTTAGGAACACGTAAAAGCATCTGGTCTGCTGACCTGAAAGAGCGAGACGGTACATAAGGGTGCAGCAGTTCTGACAAATAAAATGGGGCACAACCATTAAAAGATTTAAAAACAAATACAAGGATCTTAAAATGGATTCGAAAACGAACCAGAAGCCAGTGAAGGAAAGCCAAAATTGGGGTAACATGCTCATTCTTGCTTGTGCCAGTTAAAAATCGAGCAGCGGCATTTTGCACCAGCTGTAGGTAAGCAATGGAGGCCTGGCTAATTCCAAAAACTTGCAGTAATCTAGACGAGAGGTTTTAAAAGCATGGATCACTGTTTCAAGGTTGCGTTTAGACAAAACAGGTTTGATTTTTGATAGCCGCCTCAACTGGAAAAAGCAAGATTTTACCACTGCTTTCACATGGCTATCAAGTTTTAAAGTGGAATCCATTTTCACACCTAAATTTGTGATTATGGATTTCTCAAATTGAGCCACAGTGGAAAGGTCGAAAGCTCTGCTCCTGCATTTCTCAAAACAAAGTTTGCCTGCTTGCTTCTTCCGAGAGCATGATGACCTCGTCTCACAGCTTGCCTCGCAGAAACTCAAAAACAAAGCAAGTAAGAAGGACAGGTGGGCAAGAGGCCTCTCTAACAAAATAAATGGTGTCCTTTTAAAGTTGTTTCAGGCCTAGACTTTTCATAGCTAAGAGCACAAAAACTAATAATGCAGCACATTGATCCTTGATCAAAATTCTCAACAAATGCTAAAGTAGTGCAGCTCCTTTTCCTTCATATTTATTTGAGTGCTAATTAGTAAGAAAAGGATTAACTCCGTGGTCCTTTAGTTCAGTTCTGTAGACCTCCATACTGTTTACCCTAAATGCCACCTGCTTTAAAATGTCCTCCTACCTTCATTGAACAAGCTTTTATTTCCCAGTTTTAACCTTTTCTTTGTCAGTCTGGAAATGACAAACACAATTCTAGTTCAACTGGAATTTAACAGTTTTGCATGTTACACTGTGATTGGGTAGTTCTCATTTTCAGGTTTTTAAGATATTTTTTTTTTGTGATCATCATTTTACTCAATAAAGGATAAGCTGAAGGCTTTTTAAGATTTTGCTGTTTTTTAATGCTGTGGTTATTTCAGGTTTTTCTTACTAATTAGCACACAAGTGAATATGGCACTCAAGGAGCTGCTCTGCTTCAGCATTGTGTCATTTGCAGCTGCTTCTGCATGGCTTGTCACTAATTGTCAATGTTTGGATACATTTAAAAGGGCAAAATCCAAAGCAAAAAGGTCAATTAAAAAGAAAATGGAAAAAGTAAGTTGAGAATTTAAAGTTACGATGGAAATGCGTATTTCTGAACTTCTTAAAAATGTAAATATTAGCACACCTTTCTGAATTCAAAATAGGGAAAGAAAAAGGCTAATTAATTTAACAATTAGAAGAGTGATTCACTGATTTATGAAACTAGCTGGAATAAAAACCTGAAGTGACAGACGTACCTCATGGCTGAAATTGAGCTATTTCAATCACGATAAAACAATGTTTCCATTTTTTTCTTTAAGTATGTAACATTCAATATTACAATTGCATTTTGTTATGTTTTAGCACTGGGGGTCCCAGAACTCCCATTGCATTCCTTATGTATTACAACCTTAATTCATGTGTGAATTCATTTATGAATATTTTTTGTTGTCTTTGTTAATTTTGAATTATTTTTATTATTTTTATGTTATATCTGCTTTTTTTGTTTACTAACTGCGTATGGTCTTCAGGACAAAAAAAAAACAACCCGAAGACCTAGCAGTTTCACTCTATTTGTGAACTTGGAGAGGCGTCAGCTAACACTTAAGAATTACCCAGGGCAGAGGACGAGGACCCACCTTGTGCTTTCTGCCCCACTGGCTTTCGTAAGAAGACACTGGCGATACCTCATCTGAGCCGTATTGCTGACATATGAGTCCTATTAATCTTTGTCTCGAGAAAAAACCTCCAGATAGACAATGTTTTTGGTGAAAACTTCAAGCCTGGTCCCCCTTTGCTAAGGTTTTTTTTGTGCTAAATGCTTTATTCAATTAAAATAGATTAGTTTTTCTATCCCAGTTTTCCCATGAATTCTGTGACTTTAGATTGGCTTCCATTTGTGATTCAACTATAAAAACATTTTCAAACCGTAAAAACCATAAACAAATATTCTTCTTCTTTTGGGTGCTCCCGTTAGGGGTTGCCACAACGGATCATCTTCTTCCATATCTTTCTGTACTCTGCATCTTGTTCTGTTACACCAGTCACCTGCATGTCCTCTCTCACCACATCCATAAACCTTTGCTTAGGCCTTCCTCTTTTTCTCTTCCCTGGCAGCTCTATCCTTAGCATCCTTCTCCCAATATACCCAGCATCTCTCCTCTGCACATGTCCAAACCAACACAATCTCGTCTCTCTGACTTTGTCTTCCAACCGTCCAACTTGAGCTGACCCTCTAATGTTTTCATTTATAATCCTATCTATCCTCGTCACACCCTTAGCATCTTTATCTCTGCCACCTCCAGCTCTGTCTCCTGCTTTCTGGTCAGTGCCACCGTCTCCAACCCATATAACATAGCTGGTCTCACTACTGTCCTGTAGACCTTTCCTTTTCACTCTTTCCGATTACCCGTCTGTCACAAATCGCTCCTGACACTCTTCTCCACCCATTCCACCCTGCCTGCACTCTCTTTTTCTCTGTACTCTGTACTGTTGATCCCAAGTATTTAAACTCATCCACCTTCGCCAACTCTACTCCCTGCATCCTCACCATTCCACTGACCTCCCTCTCATTTACTCACATGTATTCTGTCTTGTTCCTACTGACCTTCATTCCTCTCCTCTCTAGAGCATATCACCACCTCTCCAGGGTCTGCTCAACCTGCTCCCTACTATCACTACAGATCACAATGTCATCAGCAAACATCATAGTCCATGGGGACTCCTGTCTAATCTCGTCTGTCAACCTGTCTATCACCATTGCAAATAAGAAAGGGCTCAAAGCTGATCCCTGATGTAATCCCACCTCCACCTTGAATGCATCCGTCACTCATACCACAAACGTCACCACTGTCACACTTCCCCGGTACATATCCTGTACAACTCTTACGTACTTCTCTGCCACTCCCGACTTCCTCATACAATACCACAACTCCTCTCAAGGCACACTGTCATATGCTTTCTCCAGGTCCACAAAGACACAATGCAACTCCTTATGGCCTTCTCTATACTTCTCCATCAACACCCTCAGAGCAAACTTCGCATCTGTGGTGCTCTTTCTTGACATGAAACCATAAACAAATTAACAATTTAAAAAAATGCAAAAACTTACTTTGCCCAAGGGGTGGTCCTTCTTTTTCATTTCAGGTTCTATGATTCAAGAAGTTGTATGTTTTCCACGGCCATCTGTAAAATATGGGGAGAAGTTTATCTTTCTTTGCATATAACTGCCTCCTTACCCAAATTGCTTCTTTTATGTAATTTATTCTTACCCATTGTTTTTTTCCCACGTTCTCTTGCTTTGACCTGCCAAACATGACTATTTCTTTATCTACTGCACCTTCTACTATTTGTTTCGCCTTTGCCATTCTCCACACTACTTGTGCATTCTTATATTCAAACAGTGCATGTTTCACAGTTTTGATTTCCTTACATTGTGTATATTGGCATTTTGTATTTTTGATGGAGTTTCTTTTGAACAAGTTATTATTTCTGTGGAGGATGTCGTGTACGGCCTGCCATGCTAGGTTTTTCAAATAGCTGGGCAGATATTTACTGAATATCATTTCCCATATTTTTGTGGATTTCGCTTTCAATGTTTCTTTAATCCATATGGCAGATTTCTTTTCTTTTACTGTTTAAATGATTCATTTCCAGTTGATCCACACTTTCCATCCTTCTTCTCCGAAGTTATTTTGTTGAATACAATTTTTCATGGGTTTATATATTTGGGTATATTAAAGGCGTACAGTCTTCTATTGGTGGTTTTGTATAATTTGTACTTACTTAGAGTCCCTCCCATCATATATCTTGCCATTTTTGCTACCTTTCCACCCCTTTCCTGGATCATTTTAATATATACATTTGTATATCTCAGCTTCAAGATGCGTTTTAAGTCAGGGAAATCCTTCCCTGCTTTCTGTCCAATTTTCATTACATTTTCCCTTTTGACCCTTTCACATATTGAGCTTCAGAAAAAATAAAAACATTGTCTTTCAGTTTTCTTAAAAATATCTCTCTTTGTGGCAAAAAGATTAATTTTGGTAGTATGATTGACTTAAGGAGAAGGATTTTCCCCTCATAATTAAGAATCCTCCATTGCTGAAGTGTTTCACTTACACGTTGTTGAGCCGTGGCGTTTGCTTCGTTTCGACATTGTGTCTCATCATTTGTGTGTTTAGCACGACTTCGTTGTTATGCAGCAGCATTTGATGCCAGTGAGATGCGGTGAGGTTCTTGGCTGGGGAGGCACTAACTCCTTCAGTGTCAGATCTACAAATATGTGAACCCAAAAGAGTAGCTTATTCACTATTCAGTTGGCAGTCAGCATGCACATTGACTACTGGTTATGTTTCATACCTCATCAGCATTCTTTACACGGACACACAGGTAAGGTGCATACTAAGAAAGAACGTTACATTTATAGCGGTGAGAGAGAGTGGAGAGAGTGCATTTGCTCTGCACCCTCCATGTGTTCTAAATTTGCCGTTGCAATTCCACAATTCATACTCATTCAATACAAATGAAAGTATAGAGTGCTGTACAAAAAAATGGGTTTCAATTTTGACCTTAAGCTTTTAATCAATTTTAATACAGACTGTTCAACAAAAGGATAACAAGAAAAAACAAAAGAATATTTTATTTAAGGTAAAAATTTAATTTTTAAATATCGGATTTTTTCTTAGTCGGATCTCATTTTTTATGAAATTGAAAACCGTTAATGGTCTTACCTTTATTTGTAAATGACGTCCATGCATCTATCCTTCTTCACGAAAATCTCTGTCACTTTCTTATAAAAGTCCTCCTTATTTTCCTTTAGTTTTAAAAATCTTAACCTTACATTTTGGCAGTTAGTCGGAACAAAAAATAAAAATAAACGGACTGCTGCAGTGCACTTGACTTTCTGATATCGCTAATTTATATGCCGTCTGCATAGAAGAACAGCAGCAACAAGCACCTGTTGGGCTCACATGCTCCCCCTTCAGTGCGGCATGGTACTGTCTGCCTCACCTTGTGTCTTTTCACGAGGTTTTATGTCCGATCAGCAAGACTAAATATGTCACACACATTCATTAAAGATATTAGCCAGACCGTGGAAAGTCAGGGTATATAACAAATGTGTCTGCAAATATTATATTGGTGACACACAGAGAGACAACAACAGGCACGTGCCAATTGCACGCATTAACCCAATGTGTGAGGGAGAGCGCAGTCCGAGGTGAGGTGAGGCTTGTCATTACCGCACCTCACATTTCTCCTCTGTATTTGATCAGGAAATGTGCAAATTCAGCGATTTTGACTATAAAAATGATCAAAATTATTGGAATCATGAAGAAAACAAATTTATAGCACAGATAAGTAGACAAATTTACTTTATGTTATCATTGTTAGCTTTTTTATTTTTCAATGCCTCCTCTGACCGCACGTCCCTGTTTGATGCACACAAATGTTTCGTAGCAAGTGCCAAAAAATGTAAAAATGCATGCAAGCGCCATCTAGTGGCTGCAGTTGAGCGGAGCAGATTGGACTGTTCCACACACACAAGTCTTTCATTTATATACTGTATGTCTAATTATTGATTAATGGTATACTGTCCCTTTAAGTCTGCATATGTCGCATGTTTTTGTGGGTGGTCCCAGAAGATGTGGAGCTACGCTGACGTCACCACTCCTTTGACTGACTAAGTCAGAGAAACTTTAGCAGCTGTTCACTGACATATGCTGAAGGAATTAAGGAATACTCCACTCAAAAATTATATATATATATATATATATATATATATATATATATATATATATATATATATATATTAATATGTTATCACTCAACATAGTTAATAATAATGGCAGAGACCATTTTTTCATGCAGAGTGGAGAGAAACAAGTTCATAATGTAATATTAGCCAATACTGACCAATGGTATAAAATGGCAAATGATGTGAAAAATGGCCAAGGGGAAAAGAGAGGAAAAAAAATCTTGCATTACTAGTGTCATGTAATCCTCATGTCAGTTATCTAGTCAAATGCACAAAACATACAAAATGCCTGCTTTTGTTAAAATATGGTTACATATTTACTTTCAGAATGCTCAATGCACATCATAAACAAGAAACTAAAGCCTCATGGGATTGAAATTTGAACTGAAGACCCGCCTCTTTCCCTCATTTGTTGGTCAAGAGTCCTATTTTCAGTTCTGTATGTAGTTGGCTGCATTCATCCTGTCTCTTTCATTCCAACAGATGGCACATCACAAACATTAACACTGCTTTAATGAATCCCATACCAAGTGGCATGTAACAGAGACATATGCATTGTATGGTGCACTGCAAACGTTAACATTGAGGCCTACATTAAATACTTAGATTTCAATTTGTCTTATATGGGTAGCACAGCTAGTACATATATTTTTTTGTCTCAGCATCTCAAAAGTGTGCCTTGTCTTTTCTTTCTGTCCGCATTTCTAATTTAGCAGAGTGTTGTATTTATAGAGAAGCCTCATTAAATTTAATTAAAGGGACTGCAGCCTTCAGGAAGAAACTCTCCAGGAAGCTTCATTTTTCTGTCTCAGGGGGACTGACAGGCAGCTGCATGCTTGAATCCCAGGACTTGCTGTGTAATTAAATCTAATTGCCGGCAGTGAAAAAAGACAACCTCCAGTCGTGCTGCAGTAGCTTTCTGGATTTGATGTGTAGCTCTGAATCCAATATTCATCTCACAGTGTTTTTTATTAAACAAATCATGTTCTCTTGACATGTTGATGTAGAATGCTAAGCATTAATCTCTATTAATAGAATGGATCATTTGTGTTTATTAGCTTATTCCGACAGGAAAACCCATTCTTTGCTGATTGATGACTATATATAAGAGCAGTGGAGATAAAGATAAGCCTTCAGAGGCTGTTGTATTCTTATTAGATGAGCTTTTAAATCATAGACCAGTTCCTGCTTTAGATGAAACTGCTTCCTTATATATGATGGTTTTTCTTGGTGACATGATGGCACAATGATAAGTTCAGCAACCTCACAACTCCAGCATCCTGGGTTTAAATCCTGCACCTGATTGTTATCTGTCTGTTGTATGCGTGTCCTTTCTGTGGTTGTGTTTGGTTTTCTTCTGGTACCCCAATTTTCCTCCTACACACAGACGTGGACAAATTTGTTGGTCCCCCCACAGCTCACAGAAAAAGCACTGTATGTGACCTGAAAAGTCCTGAAATGAAAATCAGTTGTCCCCTGTCTACCTGCATGTCTTTGATATGTCAACAAGTAAAGCAATGCAAGTGTGAAAAGGGATCAAGTGCTTCTTATTATACAAAGATGTCCTAAAAAATTTCCCCCTGGGATTAATAAAGTATCTATCTATCTATCTATCTATCTATCTATCTATCTATCTATCTATCTATCTATCTATCTATCTATCTATCTATCTATCTATCTATCTATCTATCTATCTATCTAAAATGGCTTGGACACATTTGTTGGTATCCTTAGAAAATATTATAAATAACTGGATTGGAGTGATTTTTCAAACTAGCTGTTTTCTTGAATTCTTATCACACACATCTCCAATTGTGCAGTCAGTCATTCAACTGATTTAAATGGAGGAAAGTCTGGGTTGGGGTTGAATTGAATTTAGTTTTGTTAAGTTTGACTTGATTATATGGAATGTTACGTGCATTTAATAAATTAAATAAAAGGCAATAATAAATAAATAAATAAATGGAGGAAAGTCATCACTCTGTTGCTAATTTCCATTTTTCCCAGCTTCACTGAAAGTATTGTTTAAGCTTTTCTTACTTTGAAGCAAGTGTGTATTTTATTAAGGCTTTATAACCAGACTTTAATACTTTTCATATTTAGTTAATTTGCAATTATTCTTTTTAATAAAAAAAGCTTGACATGTATATTTCTGTACTTTGTGCATCTAGAGTAAATAATGTAATAAAATAGATACAGGGAAGCTGGTGGGGAGATTGTCGCTTTCTTTTTGTAAGGGTTGGCAGGCTGAGTGTGGATGTCCCTAGTGGAAGACAGCACGGTGAAAGTAATGCATTGTTGGTTGGTAAGTGTCATTGCCTGCCCAGGGTGTATTAGATTCAGTGTTGTTATGAAATAGCTGCACACAAGATGGTGAAAGGGGGAATGCAGGCCACAAAATCCACAAAAAATGTAGACCAATATGTCACTGCTCTGACTCAGAAACAGGCCTCACTCACGACAGTCAGGCCCCAAAACACAAGAGGCAGGCTTTAAAGCCTAATCTGACCAAAATTGGGGCACTGGGTTTAAAAGTAAAAACAGAAACAACAACAAAAAGCATTTTAAATGCTGACAATACATAACAGTGCCCTACAAAAGAGATGAAAACTGTATTCCTCTGGCTTAAAATGACAAAGAAAAAAAATATTCTTTAAATTCAAAGAATTTATTAAATTATCCAAAATTAAAGTAAAACAAAAACAAAGAAAAATAGGAAAGCCTAAAAAGGGCAAACAAATCCCAATGGCTATCTCAAAACAAAATCCAGAATCAAGAAGCAAAATAGATAAAATAACAGTAATCTCTAAAGAAAACAATACTCACAAGACAAAACACACACTGCAACAATCACAATGCATTTCTGAGAGACCTGCTCCACAGCCAGCAATATAAAGGGCAGTGAGATATATGAGGGTTGTCCTGCAGCGATAATTTAATGGTTGCCATGCCTCTTGTGTTCAATGGGTGGAACCTGCAAGGAACATGGGAAAAAATACACAATACATAAATAATAAATAATGTACAGTCAATATAGCAACATTACATAAAATTACAGTCAGTCAGTCATTTTCCAACCCGCTATATCCTAACACATGGTCTGCTGGAGCCAATCCCATCCAGCACAGGGCGCAAGGCAGTAATAAACCCCGGGCAGGGTGCCAGCCCACTGCAGGACACACACACACCCACATACCCAACACACAGTGAATGTGAACTTCCCCTTGGGATTAATAAAGTATCTGTCTATCTATCAGTAGGGATAATGTAGGATCGCCAATGCACCTAACCTGTATGTCTTTGGACTGTGAGAGGAAACGGACCACCCGGAGGAAACCCATGCAGACACGGGGAGAACATCCAAACTCCATGCAGAGAGGACCTGGGAAGCGAACCCAGGTCTCCTTATTGCGAGGTAGCAGTGCTACCACCGTGCCGCCCTACATAAAATTACATAAGAGTAAAAATTAAAATTTTAAAAACTACAGAAATAACCATAAAAGGAAACTAAAACTAATGCTAGGGAACTAACTGTGGCTGAAAGATAACACATGTCTAGATTTTTCTCTGACTCCAAGGTGTGTCACGTTTTAGGTGTAGATTATATCTGGGGCCACTGTGATGGTATGTCAGCCTTTATGTGTCTAGATTATTCTTAGTTAGGCTTAGGTCTAGGTTATATCTGGGGACACCCATGTGTTATTCACATACTGAGGAGGAGTGATAGACTGTGCAGGCATCACTAACAGTAAGTGTTTTAAGTGCATTGTATGTGTGTCTGTGTGTGTGTGTTAGGCTTTGAATGTGACAGTAGGCTGACTAATAATGAATATGATGAGTCCCACTAACCCTACAATAATACAGTGGGTGGGCACATGAGTAGGCCTTGTAATGGTCTGACACTCTGTCCAGGGTTGGGAGCTGCCTTGTGCCTGATGCAATCAATGTAGACTTCAGACACTCGTGACCTTTAAATGGATTATGCCAATTTGTGCAAGATAAGTAATGACTTCCATTCTCAGTTGAGACAAATTTTGTCAGCCTAGTTGACATTTGCCTACACGATAATGAATTTTTGGAATGCCTACATAATCATTGAGTGATGAGTTGGCCAAATGCTGAAGGAGACTGTATAAACTGTAGTTTATTTTTCTCTTTACATTGTTGTCACTCATACCCGTGAACAGAAATATTAGTGTGCGTGTATATAGTAGTATACATATATAATACATATAGTAGTGTATACAGTACATATACTGTATAATAGCAATAATAAAAGCAAGTATTCAGGTATCGTTTTGTCATGAAGTGCAGAATGCATGATAGTACATAGAGAGACATTTATAATATGTGTAAGTGCCATGTAGGAGAGACAGGCATCTCGACTGGGATGGAAACCGAGTTCTTGCCCAGCCTGGATACCATAATTGAAGAACCACAGGACTACAGACATAACACAGCTGGAGCGCCCTATAATCTTCGTCCCATCTGGGTGAACGTAGATACTGGGAGCAGTTCATAACCCCACACTGAAGGTGGCAGTGTTCTTCCAAGCTGATCCCAATCAGGACACTTACAGGGTTGCATGGGAATTGGAGTACAGAAGTACAGCCCTGTTGGGGTCCTTGGGAGCAGCCAGAGGCTGCAGCCGGAGCAGGGCAATACTGGTTTTCACGTTGCCTGGAATTGCTCCCAACATACAGTATGGTGTTACTGGAAGCAGTCCCGGGTCCTTCTTGAACAGGAGCCTGCCACCTCACTTCAGGAAGTCAGAGTCAGGAGGCAGTGGACGACACTCTTGGAGGAAGGGAAGAGGGAAGAAATCAATCTGATTTGTTATTGTGGTATTGATCTTTTGACAGGTGATTATTGGAAAGGTGTGGTAGACAAATAAATATCTGTTATTTGAATACAGAATTGTGTTGGGCATTACTGTGTCTTGGTGGCTCAGTGGCACCGCTGCTGCTTCACAGTAAGGTGACCCGGGTTCTTGTCCTGGATCTTACCTTCATACATGTTCTCCCCGTGTCTATGTGAGTTTCCTCCAGGTGCTCCACTTTCCTCCCACAGTCCAAAGACATGCAGGTTAGGTGAACTGGTGATCCTGAATTGGCCCTAGTGTGCGATTGGAGTGTGTGTGTGTGTTTGGCCTGCGATGGATTGGCACCCTGTCCAGGGTTTATTCCTGCCTTGTGCCCAATGCTAGCTGGAATAGGCTTGAGCAGAACCCCGAGACACAGTTTGGGACTAAGCAGGTTACAAAATGACTGGCTGACTGCTGTGTCTGTGGTTTGTTCTCAGTGGCGCCCCCCGGTGGTTGCAGATGCTAATGATGTACTTAAAAACTGGAGTGGAACTTTTAAACTCTCAGCTAAAACAGTAATTGTGCAGAAGAAAGTCAGATATGTGAGCTAAAAAAGAATAAAGCAGGGGAAATGGAGAAGGTGACAGTTCTGCTTGGGCGGCACGGTGGCCAAGTGGTAGCACTGCTGCCTCACAGTAAGGAGACCTGGGTTCGCTTCCCGGGTCCTCCCTGTGTGGAGTTTGCATGTTCTCCCCGTGTCTGTGTGGATTTCCTCCGGGTGCTCTGGTTTCCTCCCACAATCCAAAGACATGGAGGTTAAGTGCATTGGCGATCCTAAATTGTCCCTAGTTTGTGCTTAGTGTGTGGGTGTGTGTGTGCCCTGCGGTGGGCTGGTGCCCTGCTCGGGGTTTGTTTCTGCCTTGTGCCTGGTGCTAGCTGGAATTGGCTCCAGCAGACCCCTGTGACCCTGTGTTAGGATATAGCAGGTTGGATAATGACTGACTGACAGTTCTGTTTTCTTAAGGGACATTGGTAATGTAATCATTTTAAATTACAGAGTACAGAAGATGGCAATAGAAAATTGAAAACTAATTAGAAAATGTCTGCAATGTGTAACTTTCATGGACTTTATTAACTGATTGAAAAGTTGGAGAATTTTACATTTTTAGGTACTTTATTCAGTTATCACCTTTTTGTTTAATACAATTTTTGTCACAGTAACTCATACCATACAATACAATTTAGCTATAAATGTAGCCCACATGGACTTGTGGGGGATCAATAGTGTTTCTAGATGGCAGAGTCCAATTCGGGTGGTGTGAAAGTGGCATAAACTGGTATGCCATTTTTAGCTGTTGGCTGCAGAGGGTCTGTGACTAATGGTACCTTACATTTCTTAAATGTAACATTTTTGTAAGAATTGTCCCATGCAGAATTACAACAATTTTAAAATTCTCAAGGCAAAATTGTTGGCTGCTTTGGCCCATCATGGAGAACAAGTCTGGAGCTTTGCTGATGATTAAATCATTGTAATGTGCACATAATGCAATTGTGGGGTTGTTTTAATGTAACATAAATGCTGAGGACATATTTGTTCACTCTGGGCTTACAGGATTAATACAATACAACTCGGAGTCCTGCCATGTGCAAAAGTTTGCTGATGACACTGCTATCATGGGCTGCATCAGGAATGGGCAGGAGGAGGAGTATAGGGACCTAATCAATGACTTTGTTAAATGGTGCGACTCAAACCACCTACACCTGAACACCAGCAAAACCAAGGAGCTCGTGGTGGATTTTAGGAGGCCCAGACCCCTCATAGACCCCGTGATCATCAGAGGTGACTGTGTGCAGATGGTACAGACCTATAAATATCTGGGAGTGCAGCTGGATGATAAATTAGACTGGACTGCCAATACTGATGCGCTGTGCAAGAAAGGACAAAGCCGGTTATACTTCCTTAGAAGGCTGGCGTCCTTCAACATCTGCAATAAGATGCTGCAGATGTTCTATCAGACAGTTGTGGCGAGCGCCCTCTTCTACGCAGTGGTGTGCTGGGGAGGCAGCATTAAGAGGAAAGACGCCTCACGCCTGGACAAACTGGTGAGGAAGGCAGGCTCTATTGTTGGCATGGAGCTGGACAGTTTAACATTTGTGGCAGAGCGAAGGGCGCTCAGCAGGCTCCTATCAATTATGGAGAATCCACTGCATCCACTTAATAGTATCATCTCCAGACAGAAGAGCAGCTTCAGTGACAGACTGCTGTCACTGTCCTGCTCCACTGACAGATTGAGGAGATCGTTTCTCCCCCAAACTATGCGACTCTTTAATTCCATCCGGGGGGGTAAACGTTAACATTTAACATTATACAAAGTTATTGTCTGTTTTTTCACCTGCATTATTATCATTCTTTAATTTAATATTATTTATTGTATCAGTATGCTGCTGCTGAAGTATGTGAATTTCCCATTGGGATTAATAAAGTATCTATCTATCTATCTATCTATCTATCTATCTATCTATCTATCTATCTATCTATCTATCTATCTATCTATCTATCATAATTCATTTTCTCTTGTTTTTCTCCTTGTTTTTTTATTTCTATAGTTAACCTACCTCAAGCAGCAGGAGAAATGAGCTGTTGTACCGGCAGTGTTTGACCATCTTGTATTAGAGATCCATTTTCTCATTAGGAGCAGTGGCTGGACAAGAGCATGTAAAAAAATATACAAGATGAAGCAACTATTCTCAAGTTAATAATTGAAAACAGTCAACTAATTCATAATTGAATTGCACAGAATGTTTTCCTGTTCTAAGACAAACAAATTCATAAATATTTTTCAATAAGAGATTATGAAATTTAACAAAATGTGTACAATGTGCCATATTCAACATATCTCAATGAAAACTGAAGTTTTTAGACATCTTTCCTTGAACAATAAGCGTGCCAAATTTTAACAAATTTGGTCCACTGAGATCCAAGTTGTTTTTTATGTGAACTAACACACAAAGTGACACAGTAAGTGTTTTTCATCTTATATGCTAACACACATAAAAGAGGGTACAGGCAGCACCTCGGTGCAATGCAACTGACTTGTCAGACATGCTACAATTTGCATGGGTGACAGCTTAAGGGCTCTTGTGATGGTAGATACCCACTGAAAATGGCATTGGCTCTGTGGACTAATGCCTTCTGGGAGACTTACAGCCGCTTCCATTGTCCGTCCTCTTGGATTCACCCTTTCCTGCCAAGTGACTATATAACCCAAGAACCAGCCATCTTGTTCTCAGTTCTATTCTGAACTCGTGTGTTGCATTTTTGTGCACTCTTTCAAATTATAAGGGTCACCAAGGTGGTGCCCCAAATCCTTCACGTTGTTGTGTCTCCTTTTCACATTTGCTGTTCTCCAAATCACTGTAGACTGGCACTATCATCACTCTCCAAGTGTTATATGTGAAATAACCTCACACTTTTCAACAGTATTTTCATGATTCAGCTTTTGAGTATGGATTTTTATGGGCCTTGCTGTCATGAGATTGATCCATTAGTAAAAAGTGGTTCTTTTCTATTAAGTCAGACAGTGAATGAATGAAGCAAAGGTAGCTTTAAATACATAGTTTTATAAATATGTGTACTTTTTCTATAGGCTTCATGATTTCACTCACTTTTTTCATTATTCTATTAATTCAGTTTTTTTGTATGGCATTTGGTCTCTTAATTGTCAATAGTTGTCAATATTAGCATACGGGTGGAGAAGACACCAGGACAAAAGAGGCTGAATGCTAAAAGTCTGCAATTACTTGAGTGTCAGAGCCATTTCTTTAACCAAACAGCTGGAAAAGCAGAATGATGATAAAGGTTTTTAAAACCAACAAAAAAATCAATTAGTTATCCTCATGCAACATATATACTGTATTTTTCGCACCATAAGACACACTTTTTTTTTCCCCAAAAAAAGGTTGGAAATGTCTGTGCGTCTTATGGAGCGAATATTGCGTCACAGACCATGATGTGTATTACCTGACAAAAGTCGACATCCAGGGGTAGAGGGCAACAAAACTCATTGTTACGTTACAGGCATTCCCTCTGTGATTGGAGGAATGTTAGACTCATTGACTCGGCATCTAATCCTTGCGTGTGCGTGAGTTGCGAAATGTAAACAAATATAAGCAAAGGCAAGATGGCATCTACATCTCATGAGGGAGCGAAGCGAGTGCAGAAAACAAAATACTCAGCAGACGATGTTTTGCGCATTATCACTGAGTCGGACTCTGATTTTTCAGAATTTGATTTTGTTGAGAGTGATCAGGAGATCGAACAAGAGAGTGAGGAACTGGCATCAGCTAATCGGGACACCAGCCGATGCCGCCCCAGCTGAGCATATTTGTGCAGCCGATGCACCTATGGCAAGGAAGGATGGCGTGGGAGGAATACCTAGACATTGATCCGTGGGAGCCAAACTGGCTACCGGACTTCACAAGACAGTATGGCTTGCTGTTGGACTCGACAGATTACCAGCCGCTGGACTACTTCAGACTGTTCTTTCCTGAAGATGCCTTTTAGCTACTGTCAGACAAGACAAACAGGTATGCAGAGCAATTTTTTGAATCGAGGGCTGTGCTTGCACCGCATTCTCGTTTTTCAAACTGGAAACCCACAACAAAACACGAGATGAAGGGCTTTGTGGCATTACAAATATAGATGGGACTAGACTGGCGATATAACTTCAGGGAGCATTGGTCCAAACGTGCTTTGTCCCCTGGTGGCTTTGGACAGGTTATGCCGCGTGATGATAGGTACGTGCTCCTGCAAAGTGATTGTGAGCAACAGAGCTTAATAAATTCTGACACTAGTGATGAAGACTTCTTGGGGTTTCCATAAAACTAGAAGAGTGCTTGAACCTTAAAGTCTCTCCTTATTTGTTAATGACAGTGATGATGTTTCTTAATACCGCTGTTGAATTTACATGGTTGAAATATTATTCTGCTATATTTTATTAAACATATTAGTGCACCATTTGGTTCAGAATATTTTTTTTTCTTGTTTTCCTCCTCTAAACCTAGGTGCGTCTTATGGTGCAAAAAATACGGTAAATACGGTAAATACTGTACTAATTTCTAAATATGTTCTGTCTGACATTTGCGGTGTCTTTTTCATTAAGTACAGTGAAGTAGAGCACTAGCTGGTATCTGCTTTTTCATCCCATCTGTTTGGTATTTGAATGAAGTTTACACTTGTTAATATGCTGTTTTTGTCTTGTGTTCTGCGTAAAAAAATCAGCCTAGAAAAATTATGATAAATGCATCCAGAGAACTCATGTCATAGGGGACCCTGATGGTGACCATCATTGTATCCAGAGGACCTTAAATGCAACATGGCATTCATTGGATCAAGAAACCTACAGCATATGCTCAAGGGCTGACGTGTGGGGTGAGGCATCAAGGTAATAATCTCAGATGGTATTTTGGTAAGGACATGATGGTGTTTTTGTTAACATTATGAAATAATAATACCAAAAATTACAGTTAAATATGAACTATAAAAATTATATATACAGTATTTCAAGTGCTTATTATTTATGGTATACCACCTTTAAAATTGGTAATAAATAGTTTTCACTCTAAAAGTTTTAAATTTCTCAGAACTGCAATTGACACAGCTTCACCACACTGTGAGCTTTTAAACATCAAAAGGACACATCGGCATTTCATAGCTACATACAGTCCCTGGTATTCCTGTTCATTATCCTGATTTTCATCTGCCATATTGTATTGTGTATGTTGGTAGTCATTTTGTACACTTTTTGGAATTTCTGGAATGTTATTAAGCTGTCCATCACATGTACAGTGTTTGTTTAATATCTCTGAAGTTTGCACCTCGTGTGTTAGTTAGAAAGGGCAGGTGCCTTTTAGCTTGAAGGACAGTTTGAAAGTGGCAATGCAGAGAAGTGAGCAGCCAAGTTTCATTATCACAAAACCAGCCTATTAAAAATATATCCTGCATTTGGATCAAAATGAAGTGCTGAAGAACTTATACATGTTTATTGTTCTTAATGTCTATTTTGTAAGTTTTACTGTTTAACGCTAATCTTTTTTCCAGATTTTTTTCCAAAAATAACAATATTCATTATTTTGTTCATTATTCCGACCTTGCACTAAATTTTGGGAGTATTGTATTGTGAGGCCTGTATTACAATACATAGTGTTTTTGGATTAAGTATAATGACTCAAACACAGTAAAACATATATATATATATTGTGATAGACAGCCAGGAACCCTGCCCCGCCGGGACATCTGGAGGAAGGAGGGACCGGGACAGTGGCACTTCTTTTTCCTGGACACCTGGACGGTCCTTGATCCCTGGGGGTCAGCGCTTCCGGTACACCAGGAAGTGCTGACAGACCAGGGATGGTGTACGCCCAGAGTGCTTCCGGGTACAAGAGCGGCACTTCCGCCACACTGGGGAGTGCTGCCGGAAGTTCATCATCAGGCACCAGGAGCACATCCAGGGCATTATAAAATGGGCCGCCTCACTCCATTCGGGGAGCCGGAGTTGGGTGGAAGTGGACAGAGCTTGCAAGAGAGAAGTGGAGGTGCCTGAAGGACCAAGGGCTGCCATAGTGTGTAAATATTATTGTAAATAGTAGTATAATAAACGTGTGTGTTGTGGACATTACGGTGTCGTGTCTGTTTGTAGCCGGGAAAGCTGTTACAATATATATACACACACATATACACACACAAAGAAAGTGGGTTTTGTACAGGGCAATAATGTCTCTCTCTCTCGTTCAACAGAAAAACTGTAGAATAAAACACACCGTTGGAAAACTGGCAGATGATACCACACACACATTAACAAATCCTTTACTTCCGACCTCACCTGATGACTGCAATCGCAGTGTCAATGTTCCATGTCATGTCTGCTTGTCCTTCTTCCCAGCATTCCCTCTGTATTCAATTTCCTGCCAGTTTTACTATATAAAATACTCTCATTTACTGCAATGTTGTCCTCTGTATGATTCATTTTGAACACATAAGCCAGGAAAGGCTACTTTGGACCTTACAGTACACGGAGCTAACACACCAAACCTTTATGAGCGTGTTGTCTCAACTTCTTTCTTTCACTAAATATATATATATATATATGTATATAATGTGTATCCATCCATCCATCCATCCATTTTCCAACCTGCTGAATCCAAAAACAGGGTCACGGGTTCTGCTGGAGCCAATCCCAGCCAACACAGGGCACAAGGCAGGAACCAATCCCCGGCAGGGTGCCAACCCACCGCAGTATATATATATATATATATATATATATATATATATATATATATATATATATATATATATATATATATATTGTGAGGCATGGCTGGCCAAATATTCCGGGCCACACCTCCAAGCCGCTAGATGGAGCTCTCCCAACAACATGGAAGTGCCCCAAATTCCAGCAGGGCCATATGGACTTTGTAGTTTTTATAAATAGCCTTGCTGGATACCATGGGGACCACTAGGAGCCGCTGGAGGGAGGCTCATAGAGGGCTACGTGCCCTATAACCCGGAAGTGCATCATGAACACATGACTGAACGGAACGAGGTGCTTCCGGGATGAAGAAGTGGAGTTTTCATATGACCTGTGTTCCTAGTCACGTGGACAGAGAGGGCGAAACACTTCCAGGTCAAGGACTATAAAAGGACTATGGGAAATCCCAGACGTCGAGCTGAGCTGGGTGGAAGGGTGGCAACACGTCTGGGAGTGTGGAGGATTGTTTATTGATTGGCTTATTGTTTATTAATTATATGAGTATTGTGGAATGTAGGTGCTTTGTGCACGTTAGTTATAATAATAAATATTCATCTTTGGATTTTACCTGGTGTCTGGCATCTCGAACAAGGGTTCAAGGAAGCGATAGCGACCTCAAACTGTCACTATATATATATATATATATATATATATATATATATATATATATATATATATATGGGCAGACAAAGTGTGCTCTGCCTCATTCAGCTTTATTTAACATGCCAGCTCCCCAAACACTGTAAGTAGGAAGGCAGTTTCAGAGTTTTTCCTTATATCCAGTTCGTCAACGAATAAAGTACATGACTCAGCTCACAATAGAAAAGGGTTGGTGTTAAAGACCCACTTCAGCAACATCAGTTTTTTTCTTGGGGTGATGTCAAACATCTGGTTTGAAAGTGGAAAGAGATTCTTTCAGTAGACAATGTCAGAACTCATTAGGGCGCAAATCCATTTTTTGTGAAAAATGTTATCAGCTTTAAATTCAGAAAAGCTTCAACAGCACAAGACGTAAAGTGATCACAGGCCACACAGCTATACTAAGTGTGGAAAATGCTTTACACTTAAGAACATACTGTAATTCTAGAGGATATACATTGAAGAGAAGCTGAACAGCATGGTGTAAATGTTTAACGTAGAAGGGGCATCTCCAGCATCTTAAAATAATCAATACTGGGGGAATACTGTGCTGTTATAAGAATTAACAGACACAGAAAGAACAAAATGGGTTGGAGACGGTGGCACTGACCAAAAAACAGTAGACAGAGCTGGAGGTGGCAGAGTTAAAGATGCTAAGATTTGCACTAGGTGTGACGAGGAAGGACAGGATTAGAAATGAGTACATTAGATGGTCAGCTCAGGCGAGATTGTGTTGGTTTGGTCATGTACAGAGGAGAGATGCTGGGTATATTGGGAGAAGGATGCTAAGGATAGAGCTGCCAGGGAAGAGGAAAAGAGGAAGGCCTAAGCGAAGGTTTATGGATGTGGTGAGAGAGGATATGAAGGGGATGGGTGTGACAGAACAAGATGCAGAGGACAGAAAGATATGGAAGAAGATTATCCGCTGTGGCAACCCCTAACGGGAGCAGCCGAAAGAAGAAGGAGAAGATACCAAGAGATGTAATCTGAGATCAGACAGACAAGGAATAAAACAATTGAAATTGTCCCCATTGTCTTGGCAGCCACATCTGCCTTAGAAAGGCTCACAATATGATTAAAGACCTTAGCCATCCCACACTGTCACTTTCTCATTTCCCCTTTAAAGACTGTGAGCACTTATATCATTAGATCCAGGGAATGTTTGCTACCCACAGCCACATATCCTAACAATCAAGTGAATGAGTGTTTCTTGTATGTCCTATTTAATCAGTGGTATAGGAACGAGAGATGCCTGCCTAGGCTGAGCTTCAGCATCAGCTTATCAAGATTGTATTTACTTCCATTGATGTTACTAATCTATGAGAGAATACGCAAATAAGAATTTCACTTTACTATATACACGACAGTAAATTTCATCTTAAAAAACATCTAGGCCCATCTAGATATCTAATGCTGGCTAATTCAAGAGAATAAAAAGTAATTCAGCAAAATGCCACTTCTGTCATGACAAAACGTAAAAATATTTCCCACTTTGTAAAAAGTGTGTCAAGAGGTTTGCACATAAAGGTGATAATTAGCAGCACCCAGAATTACACATTAGAGAAGTGCCATTTAGTTTAGTTAGTATGCTTTGCAAGCACCAAACCACTCATATGGTAGATCAGGAGATGCAAAGAATAGTCAGAAGTGGAACAAAGTAGCAATAACTGTCCCGATTGGCCTTGGATTGACAGGATTTATCAGAAGAAATTTCCCTGCCTACTTAAATGCCAATTACCACCATCACTACTTAAGAGCTACGGGAAGGTACTCATAACAAACTCAAAGGAAATGAAAAAGCAATACCACAAAACAGCATAATAAATAACAGAAATTCAATGTTGCCATAAAAGACCATAAAACAAACCATTGTGGAGAAATCAAACTGCTGTGAGTGGGTGTTTTGCTGCACTGAAATAGGACACTTTAATCAGTTTGATCTTCCAAAGCCTCAACAAGCTCACAACATGAAAGAAGGTAGTACAAAATGGTGGCTGAAGAAGTTAATGGACATCTTGCTGGAGTATTGTGAGTGATGGTAGAGGACAGAAATAAGGGTATAGCGAAAAAAAAATTTTTTAGGTGGACCTGTCAAAAAGTGGGCAGCCCAGGCTCACTTACATTTTCAGGGACCCTGGAGATTGTTCTCAGCTGTTGCCCTACTGCACTAGAGGAAGGAAACTAATGCTGGTACCACAACCAGATGCTGAAGGAAATGGCCAGTGCCACGTTCAATGCTATGTCATCTCCTACAACAGGCACTACCACCTCGTGTGACCTTATATAAGCTTCATCAGGGATGGAGAGAAGCTAGTTAAACAGTCAAAAACAACTGCAGGGGAGCGCCTCCTTACGAGAGCACCAGTCTGGAATGTAAAATCTGACCCTGGCAGTCAACTTAAATTCAGCAATACCATGCTCAGGACAGATACTGTCCAGCTATCAGAAGCAGCAAAGCAGATGGTTTCATTAGAGCTCATGGTACCCTTTGAAAAATGGGTACAGGAGACCTTTGAAAGCAAAAGAGCAAAGTACCATAAATTGGTAGGATAATGCTGCAGGTTGGGGTGGCGTATGCAGTTCCTACCCAAAAAAGTGGGATGTAGGGAGTTTACTGATTGATCCCTCAGTAAGGCATTCATTCTTCTATATTTATATTAATTAGGGTAAATGCACCTTGTGCCCTGTGTTGGCTGGGATTGGCTCCAGCAGACCCCCGTGACCCTGTGTTCGGATTCAGCGGGTTGGAAAATGGATGGATGGATGGATGGCACCTTTCCCATGTGATTATTTAGTTCAAACACCATTTAGCTGCAGGTTGATAATGTTGCCTCTTTACAGTAATAATCTGAAGATAAAATTGTTCAGTCAGTTCAGTCTTATACAGTATGTGCTTATGTATTTGCCCTGTAAGACTAATAGGTGTCACAGGCGCACACAAGAAAAAAGACATCAGAATTATCACAGAGGCAGCAGTGGGGGCCATTAGCTGGTTTAAGAGGAGAAACCCATGGACGATTGATTCTTAGACACAGGTTAGGGCTTCAGCAACCCAATTTTAGTCACTTGGGCCAGGGTGCACTGTTGAAAGATGCTAAATATCTGATAACCCCAGGAAAATCACATCAGATACTACATAAGTTCTAGGTGCTAGCTTACTACTTCTTGATGAGTGTTATCCACATTGCACCTTTCCTCATGCCTCAATGTACTCATGTAGAGAGAGCTCTCTATGAGTGAATACATTACACGTGTGTGTGCCCTGAAGTGAACGTCAGCGCTGAAAACTTCATAAGCTTTAACACTAGAATTACCAGAGCCTACGAAAAAACTCATAGATCCGGCCCACCTTAAATCCTGTCACACCTCTCTGCCAGCATCTTTTGTCATCTGAATGTGCTGATAAAAGACAAGTTGCCAGCAGCCGGCTATTCCATCCCCCCACCGACTTAGAACGTGCATGAACTTCTCCCAGCTCATGCCTTGATTGATTATCTGAGAGTGAAGTGGAGTTTTAGAGTGGAAATAATAGATCGTTATTTGGAACACACACATTTCATGTGTGTTCCGTTTCTACAGTAATCTGTGTAAACACATTGTTAAAACAGAAACTATTTCATATTTTAGTAATAAATGTTACAAAATGTAGGCATAAACTATAGAATGTGTAAAGCCTGAGTTCCAAAGATCAAATAAACACTTTCACAAAAGGTTCAAGAATGATACAACAGTTTCCATGGTGTAGCGCGCTAAGATTTGCTTCTCAGAGCGCAGCTGCTTTGCCGTGCCTTACAGACCTGAGTTTATCAGCACATTTAGATGACAAAAGACGCTGGCAGAGAGGTGTGAACGGATTTAAGGTGGGTCCGGATCTACGAGTTTTTTTGTAGGCTCTGGTAATTCTAGTGTTAAGTAGGGTTGATACCCCCACTAGCTTTTATAGAAGTCCTCTAATCAATTATTTCAATGCCTCTCTTTGTATTGTCACAGTAAGGCCATTCCATATCCTGTATGAACCTTTTATTCCCTTGCCATTCTAGAAACTAGATAGGAAACAAAGACTGTCTTCTTTGTTTCCATTCAAATTGTATTATGTCTTGCATTTCACATTATTGATGGCTTTAGGCTGCACTTATTTTGTTTAATAAAATATGTATAGATATTTTTTGCAATTATTTAGCACCCATTACTAGTGTGGTCTGAAAATGCATGAACATATGGACGTTTTAATTATTGGGTGGCGTAGTGTGTAGCGCTACAGCTTCACAGCACCAGAGATTGAAGTTTGAATCCTGGCTCAGTCACTGGCTGTTGGAAGTCGTCTCTGGGAACGTTCTTCTTTCCATCTCCCAAACACATACAGGTTAGGTTAACAGGCAGTGTTAACTTAGTATGGTATTAAGGTTTCTGAGAAACGTAGTTGACACCAAAATCTTGACTACTTTTAAAAAGGTTTTCAAAAGAAATATTGCGACAACAACACAATCGGCTAGCTAACCAAGCCTAATGAAATGCATATTGCCCTTTCCTTTGTCAATATTCATATATTCTTTTGTGTGAATGTACTCTGCAGTAAATTGGTGTTTTACCTATAGATAGATACATTCAATTGTATTTGTCCCCATGGGAAAGAAGATAAACAAACAAACAAGGTCCCTGTCTTGCACCTCATGATGGTAGGATCGACTCTTGCTCTTTACAACACTCTACTAGAATAAGCAGATTCAGATAATGGTGGCAGTACAAATTGGATTTTTAAATAATTCAGTTTTTCTGGTTCAATGCAACATATTGTCATTATATCTTACAATACAATAAAATGTATTTGTTTAAAACTCTTCAACTCTGAACACATACTTAGTACAATTACACAGACTAGATAGCATATATAATTTATCAAAAGAATATAAGCATGCAATATTTGCATATATAATAAATATAAACATCTAAATGAACAGTAATAGAAATAAAATATAACAGGAACTATAAAAAAGCAATCCATCTGAATTTAATGTCTCTTTGTACAGCACACTTTTAATAATAATAATACATTTTATTTATATATCACCTTTCCCATGCTCAAGGCACTTCACAGAGTTTAAGATAGAACGGCAGGGTATACAGTATATAGCATTGTACTAAACCAGATAAATAAATAAAGAAGATTAAGACAGTAAATTCAGAGAAAAAAGCCTAACAGACAACATAATTGATACGTCTTATATTCCAAATCGTAACCTCAGATCCTCAACTGAGTGTCTCCTTAGAATTCCAAGAGCAAAACTTAAAAGAAGTGGTGAGGCGGTCTTCTGCTGTTATGCACCTAAAATCTGGAATAGCTTACCAGTAGGAATTCGCCAGGCTAATACAGTGGAGCACTTTAAAACACTGCTGAAAACACATTACTTTAACATGGCCTTCTCATAACTTCACTGTAATTTAATCCTGATACTCTGTATATCCAATTCATTATAATAACCATTCATGGTGGCTCAAAAATCTGTACTAACCCCCTACTCTCTCTTCTGTTTCCTTTTCCGGTGTCCTTTTGGTGGTGGCTTGCACCACCACCATCTACTCTAAGTACCATGATGTTCCAAAAATGATGGATGGATTAAAAGCCAAAAGTCTGTATGACCATCAGCATCAAGTGACTCCGTGAGAACCCTAACTACAAGGAGGACTATTTCATTTATGTTAGGTAGAATGCCCAGAGGGGACTGGGCGGTCTTGTTGGCCTGGAACCCCAACAGATTTTATTTTTTTCTCCAGCTTTCTGGAGTTTTTTCTATGTTAACTAATGTTGCCTTATTTTAATTTCTTATTTTGCCTTTTATTTTTCTTTGCTTCATTATGTAAAGCACTTTGAGCTACTTTTTGTATGAAAATGTGCTATATAAATAAATGTTGTTGTTGTTATACAGGTTACATGAACATCTTGACAGAGAAGTAAACTGAGAGATGGGTGATAAAGTCAAGTAGAGCTAAAAGCCTTCCTGAACAGATGAGTTTTGAGTTGTTTTTTAAAAGAATTCATGGAGTCAGCTGCCCTGATTAATTTTGGTAGGTCAATCGAGAGTCTGGGCGCTATACAGCTGAAGGCCCTGTCACCCATGGAGTGTAGATTAGTGTGGGGCACAACAAGATGGCCAGAATCGGAGGACCTTAGTGGGCAGACAAGCACATAGTGATGGAGAAGGTCACTGATGTAGTTTGGCGCGAGGTCATTTAAGGCTTTGTAAGTTATTAGTAGGATTTTATATTCGATTCTGTAAGACACAGGGAGCCAGTGAAGACGGAGCAGGATGGGTGTGATGTGCTCGCTGCTGCTGGTTCAAGTAAGGACTCTTGCAGCCGAGTTTTGAATAAGCTGGAGCTGAGATATAAGATTAGAAGGGGCACCTGCCAGCAGCAAGTTACAATAATCGATGTGGGATGTGATAAAAACATGGATAAGTTTCTCAGTTTTAGAAAAGGAGAGGAAGGAGCGAACATGGGATATGTTACGGAGGTGAAAGTAAGAAAGTTTCTTAACGTGGTTTATGTGGGCGGAATAAGAAAGGGAGGAATCAAAAATGACACCAAGATTCTTTGCAGTAGAGGCAGGTCTGATGAGATCACTGCCAAGATAGACTGGGAAGGAGCTCATTTTATTAAGTTGCAACTGAGGCAGGTTGTGAGCTGAGAGAGCTATGATGAAGTTCCACTTTTAACATTGAAATAAAGTTGAGTATCGTCTGCATAAAAATGATAAACCAGTCCATAGCTACATATAATATGGCCAAGGGGAAGCATATAAATCCAGAAGAGAACAGGGCTGAGGACAGAGCCCTGAGGAGCTCCTTGTGTGACTGGCGCTGAGCTGGATCTGCTGTTGCCAAGACTAACAAACTCTTGCCTATCAGTCAGATAGGACTTGAACCACTGGAGGGCAGTGCCAGAGATACCCAGCATGTTCTCCATTCTGGACAGTAGAATGTCATGTCTGACCTGAGTGTCAAATGCTGCACTGAGGTCTAACAAAATTAATATGCTGGTTTGTCCAGAGTCTGCTGCCATAAGCAAATCATTGGTTACCCGTAGCAGAGCAGTTTCACAGCATATTCAGAATTTTTAGTTAAGCAATACTGTACCTCATCTCTGGTACTTGTTTCGTTTATGAAGATCTTCCTTTATTTCTTTACTCTTTTTTTAAGTTCCAGAGCTGTCGGTGTTGCAGTCATGTAAAATAAAAAGCAAAAGAAGAAAGTAGTTTGAGGATACTGTGAAATTTAAAGGCATCAATAAAGTAAATGCAGCCTTCCACGCGAAGCTTTTCTTAAAATCCATGAAATACTTCACATTTTCTGCAACAAAACACATTAAGCAATAAAAACAACAATTATATAAAAAATATACCACGTTTGTGTTTAAGTGTGAGCGAAGTGACAGCAAGTTGTGGAGATTTCTGATTAATGAAGTCTCCCAAAACTATCAGGTGACGCGCATGCGTACAACTGCACCCTCCGCAGGGTGTAAGAAGCACATGCGCAAGACGATAAACTCTTCCAATCTCAGCGGAAACGGAAACCTGTCGGCTGGTAGCTAAAAGTGGCGTGAGGAGATTAGTTGTGTCTGCGGTGAACTGTTGGAGCTTTTCGATGCCTAAGGCAGGTTTCGTCGTCACACGTTCAATGATCTTCTTTCACGTTGGAGTTAATTCCTATTCTTAACGGTCTCAAGTAGTTCATTATGTCTAAAGTGACTACTGATGACTGTCCACACGAAGAAGAGAAAAACGGCGTTAAGAACTCCTCCACTGATACAAGTGATCTGTGTTCTATCGATGGGGATATAGATGTCCTGGCTTCCATAAACCAGAAGCTGTCGGTATTGGATATGCTGCGCAAGGACATTCTGGATCTGAGAACAAGCCTGGAATTCAATCCTCGGCAAATTGACGGGACGCGGAGACACAATATCCCTCTAACGAGTAAGATGCAGAAATGATCGATTTCTTTATACATGTAGTCTGTGCACTTTGATTTTAAAATTCTCGGGCACACCAGAAAGCAATTCCGATATAACCGTGAGCTGACCCTAAACTACGTTGCGTGTGTATTTTCCTTAAAATTCTCTAAAAGAACAGGCTGGTAATACGAAAAGAATAATCTTATCAAAACGTCACATTTTAAGATTGCATCATTAATTAATTACCGCAAAAAATCGACCAAGCTTTGCAGCTCGCCGGGCACTCATTCAAATGTATCGTAGACAGGCAGTCCCGCGATGGGGCGACACAAGAGTGCAGTGGTCACGCACTATGAAAGTTAGGTCATTCCTTATTTACTTCATTCAAAAGTCAGTTATTAGTTTTTTTTGCTTATTACATAGTTTTATGACAATGAGTCATATTCAGATGTAATACGGATAACGGATTGCGATTCCAGGTGTTAGTAGACAACAGTAATACATCCTTTTTAACAGCACTTTACAATGGAGTTACAAATGGAGCACAAATAGGCAAGAATAGGGTCAGTATAGCTTTCATGCACAGAAGAGTGAAGTAATGTGAAAATCGAATAATGTGAGTTAGTGGAGGAGGTTCTGTGACTAATTAGAGTTCCGTTTTCTTAAACATAATATTTTTGAAGGTATACCCAATAGAGTCATATCAAATAATACAAAATGGCTATGCTAGCATTAATTACTGTCAATATTACCCTATGAAAGGATAAAAGGAACAGAAATAAGTTCCAAATCCAGCTGTTAATATTAATCAAAACACAGTTATTTGTTAAAATTTTATAAATAAATAAGAACTTGGAAAGGAACTGATTTATTTTATAACAGGAATCTATCTATCTATCATTGAATTGCATCTGTAAAAAGCCAAATTTACCCCTGGGGAAAAAATAAATAGTTGCTGTGTTTTCACCTGGTTTTCTTCTTTTATAAGTAAAATGTCACTAGATTGTAATTTATTTAAAAAAAAAAAAAAGCAGGATTTATATTCTTGTTTTGTATTTGTGGAATTACCATACCACACAGAAATCACATTAAGAAACTTCATTTCAACCTCTGCAACACATCCTGTGCTCGCTCATTCTTCTCCCTTTCTGAAGGCTAACAAACGCCATGCTTTTATTAAATCCCACATCGACTACTGTTACTCCCTACTGGCAGGTGCCCCTTCTCATCTGTTATCATCGCTCCCGTTTGTTCAAAATTCTGCCAGAGTCCTTACACAGATCCACAACAGCCAGTCCATAAGACCCATCCTTCTCCACCATCACTTGCTCCCTGTATCTCCCAAGGTTGAATGTAAAATATTATTACTGACCTATAAAGCTTTCGAAGGCCTTGCACTGGTCCACGTCAGTAACCTCCTCCTTCACTCTGCTTCTGTCTGCCCACTAAGGTTCTCTGATTCTGGCAATCTCGTTGTGCCCCAAACTAACCTGTGCTCTATGGGTTACAGGGCCTTCACCTTTATAGCGCCCTGATTTTGGAATGACATCCCGAAATTATTGAGATCGGACGACTCAAAACAACAACATATCTTG